>NW_027179456.1:0-23055 GCF_036669935.1 Montipora foliosa | reverse complement strand
GGTGTTCTAAGACTTGTTCCCCTACCCGCCGTAAGTTCCACGTTCATGGTTCATGTATAAACTAGAAAAAGGACCTTGGGGTGAGTCCCTAGTGGGTTGGTCTATGGTTAATAATATAACTGATGAAATGTTCCTCTCTCCACAGTCGCCCGCTCAAACTGCACAGTACCCTCTACTCAACAATGGAACTCTGGTCATGGATTCGACACCGCACCTTGGTCAGCGCAACATCGACCTTCAACAACAACAACAACAACAACAACAACACAACAACTGATGGAATGGTCAACAATGGTCAACAATGGTCAACAATGGTCAATTGGAAACTGTCACTCTACCACATTGGAACGCCTGGAAGTTCGTTTTATTGGAAAATCAAACTCTTGTGCTAACCGAAGATGCGAGAAATTCCAAAGAAACAGGCCTAATGGTCGCGCTTGCCTTAACGTTCCCAAAATAATTGGTTTCTCCGTTCTCTGTCAAGTTATGGCCGCCCCCGCGTATGCCCAATTCTCGGTGCAGAGGACAAGTTCTAAATTGAAATCGCGTTCGCTTGCCAGAGGCCTGACCGTGGAACATTGTTCAGCTGTCGTTTCAAGTTCACTTCTCAACTCTCGAGCCTTGCAAAGTTACTAAAGGAAAAGCGCGCAGCATCTTGGAGCCATTGCTCATGAACCTCACCCTCGCCTCTACGCCTCTGTCAAGTTTCAACTTCATAACGTTTACCTTGGCGCCTTACCGTAGAACTAAATGCTTCAGGTTAGCCAGTTGCAACCGCCAAAACTGCTCAAAACATGCTTTGTGATCAGAAAGCCGTAAATCGCCCTAGAAAAGGTCAAAGACCGATGTAAAACAAGCAAGGCATAGCTAAGACATGCAGGCATGACCACAGTAAAAAGGTTGAAAAGATATTAAAACCGAGCCCAGATATGCACATTTGAACTTGCGTCAAAGATCCAATATGGCGCCTAATTTATGCACACGTCATGCAACATTCAAACTCCGTCATCCAAAAAACGCCCAGATCTCCAACAAGCAAGTTGCGCGTGCATGTCTGTTGCTCGACGTCTGGCGTGAAGGCCGTAATCGATCTTTCTAACTATTTATAAACAACAGCGCATTGAAGCCAGCAATCTTTTAATGGTCAGCGGCAAAAAAGTACCGCCCTCTTATTTATACCGGCGTTGAGGAGAATTGTTTTTTAACGCGCGAACGGACTGGAGAACAGGCCACATTAGCGCGCCACAACATCGCGCGCGCACTTTCTCTCCTCCAACACCATTGGCTTGGCTTTTGTCTTTAAATAAAGGTCAGTTTTACCAGAGAAAGCCAATTTCTTATCTGCATGACTGAAACTATTGCAAAATCCATGAGCACACAGCAAACTCGCACTGACGCACGCCTGTCTCACTTCACACATCACGTCCAACACCATTGGCTTGGCTTTTGTCTTTAAATAAAGGTCATATTAACAGCGAGAAAGCCAATTTTCTTATCTGCAATGACTGAAACTATTGCAAAATCCATGAGCACACAGAAAACACGCACTGACGCACGCCTTTCTCCCATCAAACAACACGTCCAACACCATTGGCTTGGCTTTTGTCTTTAAATAAAGGTCAGTTTACCCAGAGAAAGCCAATTTCTTATCTGCAATGACTGAAACTATTGCAAAATCCATGAGCACACAGAAAACACGCACTGACGCACGCCTTTCTCCCATCAAACAACACGTCCAACACCATTGGCTTGGCTTTTGTCTTTAAATAAAGGTCAGTTTTACCCAGAGAAAGCCAATTTTCTTATCTGCAATGACTGAAACTATTGCAAAATCCATGAGCACACAGAAAACACGCACTGACGCACGCCTTTCTCCCATCAAACAACACGTCCAACACCATTGGCTTGGCTTTTGTCTTTAAATAAAGGTCAGTTTTACCCAGAGAAAGCCAATTTTCTTATCTGCAATGACTGAAACTATTGCAAAATCCATGAGCACACAGAAAACACGCACTGACGCACGCCTTTCTCCCATCAAACAACACGTCCAACACCATTGGCTTGGCTTTTGTCTTTAAATAAAGGTCAGTTTTACCCAGAGAAAGCCAATTTTCTTATCTGCAATGACTTGAAAAAATATATATATATATACATAAAACGAGAGTTGTTCTCAGGCTCTTTGCAATTGTCTAATTCAAGGATGCAAATAAACGGCTATGAACTTCAGTTGTTGGGCTAGCTCAGTGGTAAACAGAGTGAATGGTAACGCAGAGGTTGCAGGTTCGAGTCCCAGGCCAGAGTAAACGATTTCTTTTTTCGCATTAACTTCGGCAAGAAACTACTTGAAATCTTGTAACTAAAGGTGTAAAGCATTGCACTGGATTGCGTAGTTGTGTGGTAACACCAACGCCTTGTGTTCCCGAGGTCCGAGGTTCAAATCCCAGTGAAGACGGGGGTTTTTTTCATTTGTTTTCCAGGCTGCTAGGCAAGCAAGTTCATTAAGAACGTTAACAAATCGGCTAATTTTCCAGGGTGTTCAGATAGCTCAGTGGATAGAGCAATGTCCCAAATAAATCCAGGTGTTCTAGATGTTCACCTACCCCGCCGTAGGTTCACGTTCATGGTTCATGTTAACTAGAAAAAGGGACCTTGGGGTGGCCCTAGTGGGTTGGTCTATGGTTAATAATTAACTGATGAAATGTTCCTCTCTCCACAGTCGCCCGCTCAAACTGCACAGTACCCTCTACTCAACAATGGAACTCTGGTCATGGATTCGACACCGCACCTTGGTCAGCGCAACATCGACCTTCAACAACAACAACAACAACAACAACAACAACTGATGGAATGGTCAACAATGGTCAACAATGGTCAACAATGGTCAATTGGAAACTGTCACTCTACCACATTGGAACGCCTGGAAGTTCGTTTTATTGGAAAATCAAACTCTTGTGCTAACCGAAGATGCGAGAAATTTCCAAAGAAACAGGCCTAATGGTCGCGCTTGCCTTAACGTTCCCAAAATAATTGGTTTCTCCGTTCTCTGTCAAGTTATGGCCGCCCCCGCGTATGCCCAATTCTCGGTGCAGAGGACAAGTTCTAAATTGAAATCGCGTTCGCTTGCCAGAGGCCTGACCGTGGAACATTGTTCAGCTGTCGTTTCAAGTTCACTTCTCAACTCTCGAGCCTTGCAAAGTTACTAAAGGAAAAGCGCGCAGCATCTTGGAGCCATTGCTCATGAACCTCACCCTCGCCTCTACGCCTCTGTCAAGTTTCAACTTCATAACGTTTACCTTGGCGCCTTACCGTAGAACTAAATGCTTCAGGTTAGCCAGTTGCAACCGCCAAAACTGCTCAAAACATGCTTGTGATCAGAAAGCCGTAAATCGCCCTAGAAAAGGTCAAAGACCGATGTAAAACAAGCAAGGCATAGCTAAGACATGCAGGCATGACCACAGTAAAAAGGTTGAAAAGATATTAAAACCGAGCCCAGATATGCACATTTGAACTTGCGTCAAAGATCCAATATGGCGCCTAATTTATGCACACGTCATGCAACATTCAAACTCCGTCATCCAAAAAACGCCCAGATCTCCAACAAGCAAGTTGCGCGTGCATGTCTGTTGCTCGACGTCTGGCGTGAAGGCCGTAATCGATCTTTCTAACTATTTATAAACAACAGCGCATTGAAGCCAGCAATCTTTTAATGGTCAGCGGCAAAAAAGTACCGCCCTCTTATTTATACCGGCGTTGAGGAGAATTTGTTTTTAACGCGCGAACGGACTGGAGAACAGGCCACATTAGCGCGCCACAACATCGCGCGCGCACTTTCTCTCCTCCAACACCATTGGCTTGGCTTTTGTCTTTAAATAAAGGTCAGTTTTACCCAGAGAAAGCCAATTTTCTTATCTGCAATGACTGAAACTATTGCAAAATCCATGAGCACACAGAAAACACGCACTGACGCACGCCTTTCTCCACTCAAACAACACGTCCAACACCATTGGCTTGGCTTTTGTCTTTAAATAAAGGTCAGTTTTACCCAGAGAAAGCCAATTTTCTTATCTGCAATGACTGAAACTATTGCAAAATCCATGAGCACACAGAAAACACGCACTGACGCACGCCTTTCTCCACTCAAACAACACGTCCAACACCATTGGCTTGGCTTTTGTCTTTAAATAAAGGTCAGTTTTACCCAGAGAAAGCCAATTTTCTTATCTGCAATGACTGAAACTATTGCAAAATCCATGAGCACACAGAAAACACGCACTGACGCACGCCTTTCTCCCATCAAACAACACGTCCAACACCATTGGCTTGGCTTTTGTCTTTAAATAAAGGTCAGTTTTACCCAGAGAAAGCCAATTTTCTTATCTGCAATGACTTGAAAAAATATATATATATATACATAAAACGAGAGTTGTTCTCAGGCTCTTTGCAATTGTCTAATTCAAGGATGCAAATAAACGGCTATGAACTTCAGTTGTTGGGCTAGCTCAGTGGTAAACAGAGTGAATGGTAACGCAGAGGTTGCAGGTTCGAGTCCCAGGCCAGAGTAAACGATTTCTTTTTTTCGCATTAACTTCGGCAAGAAACTACTTGAAATCTTGTAACTAAAGGTGTAAAGCATTGCACTGGATTGCGTAGTTGTGTGGTAACACCAACGCCTTGTGTTCCCGAGGTCCGAGGTTCAAATCCCAGTGAAGACGGGGGTTTTTTTCATTTGTTTTCCAGGCTGCTAGGCAAGCAAGTTCATTAAGAACGTTAACAAATCGGCTAATTTTCCAGGGTGTTCAGATAGCTCAGTGGATAGAGCAATGTCCCAAATAAATCCAGGTGTTCTAGATGTTCACCTACCCCGCCGTAGGTTCACGTTCATGGTTCATGTTAACTAGAAAAAGGGACCTTGGGGTGGCCCTAGTGGGTTGGTCTATGGTTAATAATTAACTGATGAAATGTTCCTCTCTCCACAGTCGCCCGCTCAAACTGCACAGTACCCTCTACTCAACAATGGAACTCTGGTCATGGATTCGACACCGCACCTTGGTCAGCGCAACATCGACCTTCAACAACAACAACAACAACAACAACAACAACAACAACTGATGGAATGGTCAACAATGGTCAACAATGGTCAACAATGGTCAATTGGAAACTGTCACTCTACCACATTGGAACGCCTGGAAGTTCGTTTTATTGGAAAATCAAACTCTTGTGCTAACCGAAGATGCGAGAAATTTCCAAAGAAACAGGCCTAATGGTCGCGCTTGCCTTAACGTTCCCAAAATAATTGGTTTCTCCGTTCTCTGTCAAGTTATGGCCGCCCCCGCGTATGCCCAATTCTCGGTGCAGAGGACAAGTTCTAAATTGAAATCGCGTTCGCTTGCCAGAGGCCTGACCGTGGAACATTGTTCAGCTGTCGTTTCAAGTTCACTTCTCAACTCTCGAGCCTTGCAAAGTTACTAAAGGAAAAGCGCGCAGCATCTTGGAGCCATTGCTCATGAACCTCACCCTCGCCTCTACGCCTCTGTCAAGTTTCAACTTCATAACGTTTACCTTGGCGCCTTACCGTAGAACTAAATGCTTCAGGTTAGCCAGTTGCAACCGCCAAAACTGCTCAAAAACATGCTTGTGATCAGAAAGCCGTAAATCGCCCTAGAAAAGGTCAAAGACCGATGTAAAACAAGCAAGGCATAGCTAAGACATGCAGGCATGACCACAGTAAAAAGGTTGAAAAGATATTAAAACCGAGCCCAGATATGCACATTTGAACTTGCGTCAAAGATCCAATATGGCGCCTAATTTATGCACACGTCATGCAACATTCAAACTCCGTCATCCAAAAAACGCCCAGATCTCCAACAAGCAAGTTGCGCGTGCATGTCTGTTGCTCGACGTCTGGCGTGAAGGCCGTAATCGATCTTTCTAACTATTTATAAACAACAGCGCATTGAAGCCAGCAATCTTTTAATGGTCAGCGGCAAAAAAGTACCGCCCTCTTATTTATACCGGCGTTGAGGAGAATTTGTTTTTAACGCGCGAACGGACTGGAGAACAGGCCACATTAGCGCGCCACAACATCGCGCGCGCACTTTCTCTCCTCCAACACCATTGGCTTGGCTTTTGTCTTTAAATAAAGGTCAGTTTTACCCAGAGAAAGCCAATTTTCTTATCTGCAATGACTGAAACTATTGCAAAATCCATGAGCACACAGAAAACACGCACTGACGCACGCCTTTCTCCACTCAAACAACACGTCCAACACCATTGGCTTGGCTTTTGTCTTTAAATAAAGGTCAGTTTTACCCAGAGAAAGCCAATTTTCTTATCTGCAATGACTGAAACTATTGCAAAATCCATGAGCACACAGAAAACACGCACTGACGCACGCCTTTCTCCACTCAAACAACACGTCCAACACCATTGGCTTGGCTTTTGTCTTTAAATAAAGGTCAGTTTTACCCAGAGAAAGCCAATTTTCTTATCTGCAATGACTGAAACTATTGCAAAATCCATGAGCACACAGAAAACACGCACTGACGCACGCCTTTCTCCCATCAAACAACACGTCCAACACCATTGGCTTGGCTTTTGTCTTTAAATAAAGGTCAGTTTTACCCAGAGAAAGCCAATTTTCTTATCTGCAATGACTTGAAAAAATATATATATATATACATAAAACGAGAGTTGTTCTCAGGCTCTTTGCAATTGTCTAATTCAAGGATGCAAATAAACGGCTATGAACTTCAGTTGTTGGGCTAGCTCAGTGGTAAACAGAGTGAATGGTAACGCAGAGGTTGCAGGTTCGAGTCCCAGGCCAGAGTAAACGATTTCTTTTTTTCGCATTAACTTCGGCAAGAAACTACTTGAAATCTTGTAACTAAAGGTGTAAAGCATTGCACTGGATTGCGTAGTTGTGTGGTAACACCAACGCCTTGTGTTCCCGAGGTCCGAGGTTCAAATCCCAGTGAAGACGGGGGTTTTTTTCATTTGTTTTCCAGGCTGCTAGGCAAGCAAGTTCATTAAGAACGTTAACAAATCGGCTAATTTTCCAGGGTGTTCAGATAGCTCAGTGGATAGAGCAATGTCCCAAATAAATCCAGGTGTTCTAGATGTTCACCTACCCCGCCGTAGGTTCACGTTCATGGTTCATGTTAACTAGAAAAAGGGACCTTGGGGTGGCCCTAGTGGGTTGGTCTATGGTTAATAATTAACTGATGAAATGTTCCTCTCTCCACAGTCGCCCGCTCAAACTGCACAGTACCCTCTACTCAACAATGGAACTCTGGTCATGGATTCGACACCGCACCTTGGTCAGCGCAACATCGACCTTCAACAACAACAACAACAACAACAACAACAACAACAACTGATGGAATGGTCAACAATGGTCAACAATGGTCAACAATGGTCAATTGGAAACTGTCACTCTACCACATTGGAACGCCTGGAAGTTCGTTTTATTGGAAAATCAAACTCTTGTGCTAACCGAAGATGCGAGAAATTTCCAAAGAAACAGGCCTAATGGTCGCGCTTGCCTTAACGTTCCCAAAATAATTGGTTTCTCCGTTCTCTGTCAAGTTATGGCCGCCCCCGCGTATGCCCAATTCTCGGTGCAGAGGACAAGTTCTAAATTGAAATCGCGTTCGCTTGCCAGAGGCCTGACCGTGGAACATTGTTCAGCTGTCGTTTCAAGTTCACTTCTCAACTCTCGAGCCTTGCAAAGTTACTAAAGGAAAAGCGCGCAGCATCTTGGAGCCATTGCTCATGAACCTCACCCTCGCCTCTACGCCTCTGTCAAGTTTCAACTTCATAACGTTTACCTTGGCGCCTTACCGTAGAACTAAATGCTTCAGGTTAGCCAGTTGCAACCGCCAAAACTGCTCAAAAACATGCTTGTGATCAGAAAGCCGTAAATCGCCCTAGAAAAGGTCAAAGACCGATGTAAAACAAGCAAGGCATAGCTAAGACATGCAGGCATGACCACAGTAAAAAGGTTGAAAAGATATTAAAACCGAGCCCAGATATGCACATTTGAACTTGCGTCAAAGATCCAATATGGCGCCTAATTTATGCACACGTCATGCAACATTCAAACTCCGTCATCCAAAAAACGCCCAGATCTCCAACAAGCAAGTTGCGCGTGCATGTCTGTTGCTCGACGTCTGGCGTGAAGGCCGTAATCGATCTTTCTAACTATTTATAAACAACAGCGCATTGAAGCCAGCAATCTTTTAATGGTCAGCGGCAAAAAAGTACCGCCCTCTTATTTATACCGGCGTTGAGGAGAATTTGTTTTTAACGCGCGAACGGACTGGAGAACAGGCCACATTAGCGCGCCACAACATCGCGCGCGCACTTTCTCTCCTCCAACACCATTGGCTTGGCTTTTGTCTTTAAATAAAGGTCAGTTTTACCCAGAGAAAGCCAATTTTCTTATCTGCAATGACTGAAACTATTGCAAAATCCATGAGCACACAGAAAACACGCACTGACGCACGCCTTTCTCCACTCAAACAACACGTCCAACACCATTGGCTTGGCTTTTGTCTTTAAATAAAGGTCAGTTTTACCCAGAGAAAGCCAATTTTCTTATCTGCAATGACTGAAACTATTGCAAAATCCATGAGCACACAGAAAACACGCACTGACGCACGCCTTTCTCCCATCAAACAACACGTCCAACACCATTGGCTTGGCTTTTGTCTTTAAATAAAGGTCAGTTTTACCCAGAGAAAGCCAATTTTCTTATCTGCAATGACTGAAACTATTGCAAAATCCATGAGCACACAGAAAACACGCACTGACGCACGCCTTTCTCCACTCAAACAACACGTCCAACACCATTGGCTTGGCTTTTGTCTTTAAATAAAGGTCAGTTTTACCCAGAGAAAGCCAATTTTCTTATCTGCAATGACTGAAACTATTGCAAAATCCATGAGCACACAGAAAACACGCACTGACGCACGCCTTTCTCCCATCAAACAACACGTCCAACACCATTGGCTTGGCTTTTGTCTTTAAATAAAGGTCAGTTTTACCCAGAGAAAGCCAATTTTCTTATCTGCAATGACTGAAACTATTGCAAAATCCATGAGCACACAGAAAACACGCACTGACGCACGCCTTTCTCCCATCAAACAACACGTCCAACACCATTGGCTTGGCTTTTGTCTTTAAATAAAGGTCAGTTTTACCCAGAGAAAGCCAATTTTCTTATCTGCAATGACTTGAAAAAATATATATATATACATAAAACGAGAGTTGTTCTCAGGCTCTTTGCAATTGTCTAATTCAAGGATGCAAATAAACGGCTATGAACTTCAGTTGTTGGGCTAGCTCAGTGGTAAACAGAGTGAATGGTAACGCAGAGGTTGCAGGTTCGAGTCCCAGGCCAGAGTAAACGATTTCTTTTTTTCGCATTAACTTCGGCAAGAAACTACTTGAAATCTTGTAACTAAAGGTGTAAAGCATTGCACTGGATTGCGTAGTTGTGTGGTAACACCAACGCCTTGTGTTCCCGAGGTCCGAGGTTCAAATCCCAGTGAAGACGGGGGTTTTTTTCATTTGTTTTCCAGGCTGCTAGGCAAGCAAGTTCATTAAGAACGTTAACAAATCGGCTAATTTTCCAGGGTGTTCAGATAGCTCAGTGGATAGAGCAATGTCCCAAATAAATCCAGGTGTTCTAGATGTTCACCTACCCCGCCGTAGGTTCACGTTCATGGTTCATGTTAACTAGAAAAAGGGACCTTGGGGTGGCCCTAGTGGGTTGGTCTATGGTTAATAATTAACTGATGAAATGTTCCTCTCTCCACAGTCGCCCGCTCAAACTGCACAGTACCCTCTACTCAACAATGGAACTCTGGTCATGGATTCGACACCGCACCTTGGTCAGCGCAACATCGACCTTCAACAACAACAACAACAACAACAACAACAACAACAACTGATGGAATGGTCAACAATGGTCAACAATGGTCAATTGGAAACTGTCACTCTACCACATTGGAACGCCTGGAAGTTCGTTTTATTGGAAAATCAAACTCTTGTGCTAACCGAAGATGCGAGAAATTTCCAAAGAAACAGGCCTAATGGTCGCGCTTGCCTTAACGTTCCCAAAATAATTGGTTTCTCCGTTCTCTGTCAAGTTATGGCCGCCCCCGCGTATGCCCAATTCTCGGTGCAGAGGACAAGTTCTAAATTGAAATCGCGTTCGCTTGCCAGAGGCCTGACCGTGGAACATTGTTCAGCTGTCGTTTCAAGTTCACTTCTCAACTCTCGAGCCTTGCAAAGTTACTAAAGGAAAAGCGCGCAGCATCTTGGAGCCATTGCTCATGAACCTCACCCTCGCCTCTACGCCTCTGTCAAGTTTCAACTTCATAACGTTTACCTTGGCGCCTTACCGTAGAACTAAATGCTTCAGGTTAGCCAGTTGCAACCGCCAAAACTGCTCAAAAACATGCTTGTGATCAGAAAGCCGTAAATCGCCCTAGAAAAGGTCAAAGACCGATGTAAAACAAGCAAGGCATAGCTAAGACATGCAGGCATGACCACAGTAAAAAGGTTGAAAAGATATTAAAACCGAGCCCAGATATGCACATTTGAACTTGCGTCAAAGATCCAATATGGCGCCTAATTTATGCACACGTCATGCAACATTCAAACTCCGTCATCCAAAAAACGCCCAGATCTCCAACAAGCAAGTTGCGCGTGCATGTCTGTTGCTCGACGTCTGGCGTGAAGGCCGTAATCGATCTTTCTAACTATTTATAAACAACAGCGCATTGAAGCCAGCAATCTTTTAATGGTCAGCGGCAAAAAAGTACCGCCCTCTTATTTATACCGGCGTTGAGGAGAATTTGTTTTTAACGCGCGAACGGACTGGAGAACAGGCCACATTAGCGCGCCACAACATCGCGCGCGCACTTTCTCTCCTCCAACACCATTGGCTTGGCTTTTGTCTTTAAATAAAGGTCAGTTTTACCCAGAGAAAGCCAATTTTCTTATCTGCAATGACTGAAACTATTGCAAAATCCATGAGCACACAGAAAACACGCACTGACGCACGCCTTTCTCCCATCAAACAACACGTCCAACACCATTGGCTTGGCTTTTGTCTTTAAATAAAGGTCAGTTTTACCCAGAGAAAGCCAATTTTCTTATCTGCAATGACTGAAACTATTGCAAAATCCATGAGCACACAGAAAACACGCACTGACGCACGCCTTTCTCCCATCAAACAACACGTCCAACACCATTGGCTTGGCTTTTGTCTTTAAATAAAGGTCAGTTTTACCCAGAGAAAGCCAATTTTCTTATCTGCAATGACTGAAACTATTGCAAAATCCATGAGCACACAGAAAACACGCACTGACGCACGCCTTTCTCCCATCAAACAACACGTCCAACACCATTGGCTTGGCTTTTGTCTTTAAATAAAGGTCAGTTTTACCCAGAGAAAGCCAATTTTCTTATCTGCAATGACTGAAACTATTGCAAAATCCATGAGCACACAGAAAACACGCACTGACGCACGCCTTTCTCCCATCAAACAACACGTCCAACACCATTGGCTTGGCTTTTGTCTTTAAATAAAGGTCAGTTTTACCCAGAGAAAGCCAATTTTCTTATCTGCAATGACTGAAACTATTGCAAAATCCATGAGCACACAGAAAACACGCACTGACGCACGCCTTTCTCCCATCAAACAACACGTCCAACACCATTGGCTTGGCTTTTGTCTTTAAATAAAGGTCAGTTTTACCCAGAGAAAGCCAATTTTCTTATCTGCAATGACTTGAAAAAATATATATATATATACATAAAACGAGAGTTGTTCTCAGGCTCTTTGCAATTGTCTAATTCAAGGATGCAAATAAACGGCTATGAACTTCAGTTGTTGGGCTAGCTCAGTGGTAAACAGAGTGAATGGTAACGCAGAGGTTGCAGGTTCGAGTCCCAGGCCAGAGTAAACGATTTCTTTTTTTCGCATTAACTTCGGCAAGAAACTACTTGAAATCTTGTAACTAAAGGTGTAAAGCATTGCACTGGATTGCGTAGTTGTGTGGTAACACCAACGCCTTGTGTTCCCGAGGTCCGAGGTTCAAATCCCAGTGAAGACGGGGGTTTTTTTCATTTGTTTTCCAGGCTGCTAGGCAAGCAAGTTCATTAAGAACGTTAACAAATCGGCTAATTTTCCAGGGTGTTCAGATAGCTCAGTGGATAGAGCAATGTCCCAAATAAATCCAGGTGTTCTAGATGTTCACCTACCCCGCCGTAGGTTCACGTTCATGGTTCATGTTAACTAGAAAAAGGGACCTTGGGGTGGCCCTAGTGGGTTGGTCTATGGTTAATAATTAACTGATGAAATGTTCCTCTCTCCACAGTCGCCCGCTCAAACTGCACAGTACCCTCTACTCAACAATGGAACTCTGGTCATGGATTCGACACCGCACCTTGGTCAGCGCAACATCGACCTTCAACAACAACAACAACAACAACAACAACAACAACTGATGGAATGGTCAACAATGGTCAACAATGGTCAACAATGGTCAATTGGAAACTGTCACTCTACCACATTGGAACGCCTGGAAGTTCGTTTTATTGGAAAATCAAACTCTTGTGCTAACCGAAGATGCGAGAAATTTCCAAAGAAACAGGCCTAATGGTCGCGCTTGCCTTAACGTTCCCAAAATAATTGGTTTCTCCGTTCTCTGTCAAGTTATGGCCGCCCCCGCGTATGCCCAATTCTCGGTGCAGAGGACAAGTTCTAAATTGAAATCGCGTTCGCTTGCCAGAGGCCTGACCGTGGAACATTGTTCAGCTGTCGTTTCAAGTTCACTTCTCAACTCTCGAGCCTTGCAAAGTTACTAAAGGAAAAGCGCGCAGCATCTTGGAGCCATTGCTCATGAACCTCACCCTCGCCTCTACGCCTCTGTCAAGTTTCAACTTCATAACGTTTACCTTGGCGCCTTACCGTAGAACTAAATGCTTCAGGTTAGCCAGTTGCAACCGCCAAAACTGCTCAAAAACATGCTTGTGATCAGAAAGCCGTAAATCGCCCTAGAAAAGGTCAAAGACCGATGTAAAACAAGCAAGGCATAGCTAAGACATGCAGGCATGACCACAGTAAAAAGGTTGAAAAGATATTAAAACCGAGCCCAGATATGCACATTTGAACTTGCGTCAAAGATCCAATATGGCGCCTAATTTATGCACACGTCATGCAACATTCAAACTCCGTCATCCAAAAAACGCCCAGATCTCCAACAAGCAAGTTGCGCGTGCATGTCTGTTGCTCGACGTCTGGCGTGAAGGCCGTAATCGATCTTTCTAACTATTTATAAACAACAGCGCATTGAAGCCAGCAATCTTTTAATGGTCAGCGGCAAAAAAGTACCGCCCTCTTATTTATACCGGCGTTGAGGAGAATTTGTTTTTAACGCGCGAACGGACTGGAGAACAGGCCACATTAGCGCGCCACAACATCGCGCGCGCACTTTCTCTCCTCCAACACCATTGGCTTGGCTTTTGTCTTTAAATAAAGGTCAGTTTTACCCAGAGAAAGCCAATTTTCTTATCTGCAATGACTGAAACTATTGCAAAATCCATGAGCACACAGAAAACACGCACTGACGCACGCCTTTCTCCACTCAAACAACACGTCCAACACCATTGGCTTGGCTTTTGTCTTTAAATAAAGGTCAGTTTTACCCAGAGAAAGCCAATTTTCTTATCTGCAATGACTGAAACTATTGCAAAATCCATGAGCACACAGAAAACACGCACTGACGCACGCCTTTCTCCCATCAAACAACACGTCCAACACCATTGGCTTGGCTTTTGTCTTTAAATAAAGGTCAGTTTTACCCAGAGAAAGCCAATTTTCTTATCTGCAATGACTTGAAAAAATATATATATATATACATAAAACGAGAGTTGTTCTCAGGCTCTTTGCAATTGTCTAATTCAAGGATGCAAATAAACGGCTATGAACTTCAGTTGTTGGGCTAGCTCAGTGGTAAACAGAGTGAATGGTAACGCAGAGGTTGCAGGTTCGAGTCCCAGGCCAGAGTAAACGATTTCTTTTTTTCGCATTAACTTCGGCAAGAAACTACTTGAAATCTTGTAACTAAAGGTGTAAAGCATTGCACTGGATTGCGTAGTTGTGTGGTAACACCAACGCCTTGTGTTCCCGAGGTCCGAGGTTCAAATCCCAGTGAAGACGGGGGTTTTTTTCATTTGTTTTCCAGGCTGCTAGGCAAGCAAGTTCATTAAGAACGTTAACAAATCGGCTAATTTTCCAGGGTGTTCAGATAGCTCAGTGGATAGAGCAATGTCCCAAATAAATCCAGGTGTTCTAGATGTTCACCTACCCCGCCGTAGGTTCACGTTCATGGTTCATGTTAACTAGAAAAAGGGACCTTGGGGTGGCCCTAGTGGGTTGGTCTATGGTTAATAATTAACTGATGAAATGTTCCTCTCTCCACAGTCGCCCGCTCAAACTGCACAGTACCCTCTACTCAACAATGGAACTCTGGTCATGGATTCGACACCGCACCTTGGTCAGCGCAACATCGACCTTCAACAACAACAACAACAACAACAACAACAACAACAACTGATGGAATGGTCAACAATGGTCAACAATGGTCAACAATGGTCAATTGGAAACTGTCACTCTACCACATTGGAACGCCTGGAAGTTCGTTTTATTGGAAAATCAAACTCTTGTGCTAACCGAAGATGCGAGAAATTTCCAAAGAAACAGGCCTAATGGTCGCGCTTGCCTTAACGTTCCCAAAATAATTGGTTTCTCCGTTCTCTGTCAAGTTATGGCCGCCCCCGCGTATGCCCAATTCTCGGTGCAGAGGACAAGTTCTAAATTGAAATCGCGTTCGCTTGCCAGAGGCCTGACCGTGGAACATTGTTCAGCTGTCGTTTCAAGTTCACTTCTCAACTCTCGAGCCTTGCAAAGTTACTAAAGGAAAAGCGCGCAGCATCTTGGAGCCATTGCTCATGAACCTCACCCTCGCCTCTACGCCTCTGTCAAGTTTCAACTTCATAACGTTTACCTTGGCGCCTTACCGTAGAACTAAATGCTTCAGGTTAGCCAGTTGCAACCGCCAAAACTGCTCAAAAACATGCTTGTGATCAGAAAGCCGTAAATCGCCCTAGAAAAGGTCAAAGACCGATGTAAAACAAGCAAGGCATAGCTAAGACATGCAGGCATGACCACAGTAAAAAGGTTGAAAAGATATTAAAACCGAGCCCAGATATGCACATTTGAACTTGCGTCAAAGATCCAATATGGCGCCTAATTTATGCACACGTCATGCAACATTCAAACTCCGTCATCCAAAAAACGCCCAGATCTCCAACAAGCAAGTTGCGCGTGCATGTCTGTTGCTCGACGTCTGGCGTGAAGGCCGTAATCGATCTTTCTAACTATTTATAAACAACAGCGCATTGAAGCCAGCAATCTTTTAATGGTCAGCGGCAAAAAAGTACCGCCCTCTTATTTATACCGGCGTTGAGGAGAATTTGTTTTTAACGCGCGAACGGACTGGAGAACAGGCCACATTAGCGCGCCACAACATCGCGCGCGCACTTTCTCTCCTCCAACACCATTGGCTTGGCTTTTGTCTTTAAATAAAGGTCAGTTTTACCCAGAGAAAGCCAATTTTCTTATCTGCAATGACTGAAACTATTGCAAAATCCATGAGCACACAGAAAACACGCACTGACGCACGCCTTTCTCCACTCAAACAACACGTCCAACACCATTGGCTTGGCTTTTGTCTTTAAATAAAGGTCAGTTTTACCCAGAGAAAGCCAATTTTCTTATCTGCAATGACTGAAACTATTGCAAAATCCATGAGCACACAGAAAACACGCACTGACGCACGCCTTTCTCCCATCAAACAACACGTCCAACACCATTGGCTTGGCTTTTGTCTTTAAATAAAGGTCAGTTTTACCCAGAGAAAGCCAATTTTCTTATCTGCAATGACTGAAACTATTGCAAAATCCATGAGCACACAGAAAACACGCACTGACGCACGCCTTTCTCCACTCAAACAACACGTCCAACACCATTGGCTTGGCTTTTGTCTTTAAATAAAGGTCAGTTTTACCCAGAGAAAGCCAATTTTCTTATCTGCAATGACTGAAACTATTGCAAAATCCATGAGCACACAGAAAACACGCACTGACGCACGCCTTTCTCCCATCAAACAACACGTCCAACACCATTGGCTTGGCTTTTGTCTTTAAATAAAGGTCAGTTTTACCCAGAGAAAGCCAATTTTCTTATCTGCAATGACTGAAACTATTGCAAAATCCATGAGCACACAGAAAACACGCACTGACGCACGCCTTTCTCCCATCAAACAACACGTCCAACACCATTGGCTTGGCTTTTGTCTTTAAATAAAGGTCAGTTTTACCCAGAGAAAGCCAATTTTCTTATCTGCAATGACTTGAAAAAATATATATATATATACATAAAACGAGAGTTGTTCTCAGGCTCTTTGCAATTGTCTAATTCAAGGATGCAAATAAACGGCTATGAACTTCAGTTGTTGGGCTAGCTCAGTGGTAAACAGAGTGAATGGTAACGCAGAGGTTGCAGGTTCGAGTCCCAGGCCAGAGTAAACGATTTCTTTTTTTCGCATTAACTTCGGCAAGAAACTACTTGAAATCTTGTAACTAAAGGTGTAAAGCATTGCACTGGATTGCGTAGTTGTGTGGTAACACCAACGCCTTGTGTTCCCGAGGTCCGAGGTTCAAATCCCAGTGAAGACGGGGGTTTTTTTCATTTGTTTTCCAGGCTGCTAGGCAAGCAAGTTCATTAAGAACGTTAACAAATCGGCTAATTTTCCAGGGTGTTCAGATAGCTCAGTGGATAGAGCAATGTCCCAAATAAATCCAGGTGTTCTAGATGTTCACCTACCCCGCCGTAGGTTCACGTTCATGGTTCATGTTAACTAGAAAAAGGGACCTTGGGGTGGCCCTAGTGGGTTGGTCTATGGTTAATAATTAACTGATGAAATGTTCCTCTCTCCACAGTCGCCCGCTCAAACTGCACAGTACCCTCTACTCAACAATGGAACTCTGGTCATGGATTCGACACCGCACCTTGGTCAGCGCAACATCGACCTTCAACAACAACAACAACAACAACAACAACAACTGATGGAATGGTCAACAATGGTCAACAATGGTCAACAATGGTCAATTGGAAACTGTCACTCTACCACATTGGAACGCCTGGAAGTTCGTTTTATTGGAAAATCAAACTCTTGTGCTAACCGAAGATGCGAGAAATTTCCAAAGAAACAGGCCTAATGGTCGCGCTTGCCTTAACGTTCCCAAAATAATTGGTTTCTCCGTTCTCTGTCAAGTTATGGCCGCCCCCGCGTATGCCCAATTCTCGGTGCAGAGGACAAGTTCTAAATTGAAATCGCGTTCGCTTGCCAGAGGCCTGACCGTGGAACATTGTTCAGCTGTCGTTTCAAGTTCACTTCTCAACTCTCGAGCCTTGCAAAGTTACTAAAGGAAAAGCGCGCAGCATCTTGGAGCCATTGCTCATGAACCTCACCCTCGCCTCTACGCCTCTGTCAAGTTTCAACTTCATAACGTTTACCTTGGCGCCTTACCGTAGAACTAAATGCTTCAGGTTAGCCAGTTGCAACCGCCAAAACTGCTCAAAAACATGCTTGTGATCAGAAAGCCGTAAATCGCCCTAGAAAAGGTCAAAGACCGATGTAAAACAAGCAAGGCATAGCTAAGACATGCAGGCATGACCACAGTAAAAAGGTTGAAAAGATATTAAAACCGAGCCCAGATATGCACATTTGAACTTGCGTCAAAGATCCAATATGGCGCCTAATTTATGCACACGTCATGCAACATTCAAACTCCGTCATCCAAAAAACGCCCAGATCTCCAACAAGCAAGTTGCGCGTGCATGTCTGTTGCTCGACGTCTGGCGTGAAGGCCGTAATCGATCTTTCTAACTATTTATAAACAACAGCGCATTGAAGCCAGCAATCTTTTAATGGTCAGCGGCAAAAAAGTACCGCCCTCTTATTTATACCGGCGTTGAGGAGAATTTGTTTTTAACGCGCGAACGGACTGGAGAACAGGCCACATTAGCGCGCCACAACATCGCGCGCGCACTTTCTCTCCTCCAACACCATTGGCTTGGCTTTTGTCTTTAAATAAAGGTCAGTTTTACCCAGAGAAAGCCAATTTTCTTATCTGCAATGACTGAAACTATTGCAAAATCCATGAGCACACAGAAAACACGCACTGACGCACGCCTTTCTCCACTCAAACAACACGTCCAACACCATTGGCTTGGCTTTTGTCTTTAAATAAAGGTCAGTTTTACCCAGAGAAAGCCAATTTTCTTATCTGCAATGACTGAAACTATTGCAAAATCCATGAGCACACAGAAAACACGCACTGACGCACGCCTTTCTCCCATCAAACAACACGTCCAACACCATTGGCTTGGCTTTTGTCTTTAAATAAAGGTCAGTTTTACCCAGAGAAAGCCAATTTTCTTATCTGCAATGACTGAAACTATTGCAAAATCCATGAGCACACAGAAAACACGCACTGACGCACGCCTTTCTCCACTCAAACAACACGTCCAACACCATTGGCTTGGCTTTTGTCTTTAAATAAAGGTCAGTTTTACCCAGAGAAAGCCAATTTTCTTATCTGCAATGACTGAAACTATTGCAAAATCCATGAGCACACAGAAAACACGCACTGACGCACGCCTTTCTCCCATCAAACAACACGTCCAACACCATTGGCTTGGCTTTTGTCTTTAAATAAAGGTCAGTTTTACCCAGAGAAAGCCAATTTTCTTATCTGCAATGACTGAAACTATTGCAAAATCCATGAGCACACAGAAAACACGCACTGACGCACGCCTTTCTCCCATCAAACAACACGTCCAACACCATTGGCTTGGCTTTTGTCTTTAAATAAAGGTCAGTTTTACCCAGAGAAAGCCAATTTTCTTATCTGCAATGACTTGAAAAAATATATATATATATACATAAAACGAGAGTTGTTCTCAGGCTCTTTGCAATTGTCTAATTCAAGGATGCAAATAAACGGCTATGAACTTCAGTTGTTGGGCTAGCTCAGTGGTAAACAGAGTGAATGGTAACGCAGAGGTTGCAGGTTCGAGTCCCAGGCCAGAGTAAACGATTTCTTTTTTTCGCATTAACTTCGGCAAGAAACTACTTGAAATCTTGTAACTAAAGGTGTAAAGCATTGCACTGGATTGCGTAGTTGTGTGGTAACACCAACGCCTTGTGTTCCCGAGGTCCGAGGTTCAAATCCCAGTGAAGACGGGGGTTTTTTTCATTTGTTTTCCAGGCTGCTAGGCAAGCAAGTTCATTAAGAACGTTAACAAATCGGCTAATTTTCCAGGGTGTTCAGATAGCTCAGTGGATAGAGCAATGTCCCAAATAAATCCAGGTGTTCTAGATGTTCACCTACCCCGCCGTAGGTTCACGTTCATGGTTCATGTTAACTAGAAAAAGGGACCTTGGGGTGGCCCTAGTGGGTTGGTCTATGGTTAATAATTAACTGATGAAATGTTCCTCTCTCCACAGTCGCCCGCTCAAACTGCACAGTACCCTCTACTCAACAATGGAACTCTGGTCATGGATTCGACACCGCACCTTGGTCAGCGCAACATCGACCTTCAACAACAACAACAACAACAACAACAACAACAACAACTGATGGAATGGTCAACAATGGTCAACAATGGTCAACAATGGTCAATTGGAAACTGTCACTCTACCACATTGGAACGCCTGGAAGTTCGTTTTATTGGAAAATCAAACTCTTGTGCTAACCGAAGATGCGAGAAATTTCCAAAGAAACAGGCCTAATGGTCGCGCTTGCCTTAACGTTCCCAAAATAATTGGTTTCTCCGTTCTCTGTCAAGTTATGGCCGCCCCCGCGTATGCCCAATTCTCGGTGCAGAGGACAAGTTCTAAATTGAAATCGCGTTCGCTTGCCAGAGGCCTGACCGTGGAACATTGTTCAGCTGTCGTTTCAAGTTCACTTCTCAACTCTCGAGCCTTGCAAAGTTACTAAAGGAAAAGCGCGCAGCATCTTGGAGCCATTGCTCATGAACCTCACCCTCGCCTCTACGCCTCTGTCAAGTTTCAACTTCATAACGTTTACCTTGGCGCCTTACCGTAGAACTAAATGCTTCAGGTTAGCCAGTTGCAACCGCCAAAACTGCTCAAAAACATGCTTGTGATCAGAAAGCCGTAAATCGCCCTAGAAAAGGTCAAAGACCGATGAAAAACAAGCAAGGCATAGCTAAGACATGCAGGCATGACCACAGTAAAAAGGTTGAAAAGATATTAAAACCGAGCCCAGATATGCACATTTGAACTTGCGTCAAAGATCCAATATGGCGCCTAATTTATGCACACGTCATGCAACATTCAAACTCCGTCATCCAAAAAACGCCCAGATCTCCAACAAGCAAGTTGCGCGTGCATGTCTGTTGCTCGACGTCTGGCGTGAAGGCCGTAATCGATCTTTCTAACTATTTATAAACAACAGCGCATTGAAGCCAGCAATCTTTTAATGGTCAGCGGCAAAAAAGTACCGCCCTCTTATTTATACCGGCGTTGAGGAGAATTTGTTTTTAACGCGCGAACGGACTGGAGAACAGGCCACATTAGCGCGCCACAACATCGCGCGCGCACTTTCTCTCCTCCAACACCATTGGCTTGGCTTTTGTCTTTAAATAAAGGTCAGTTTTACCCAGAGAAAGCCAATTTTCTTATCTGCAATGACTGAAACTATTGCAAAATCCATGAGCACACAGAAAACACGCACTGACGCACGCCTTTCTCCCATCAAACAACACGTCCAACACCATTGGCTTGGCTTTTGTCTTTAAATAAAGGTCAGTTTTACCCAGAGAAAGCCAATTTTCTTATCTGCAATGACTGAAACTATTGCAAAATCCATGAGCACACAGAAAACACGCACTGACGCACGCCTTTCTCCCATCAAACAACACGTCCAACACCATTGGCTTGGCTTTTGTCTTTAAATAAAGGTCAGTTTTACCCAGAGAAAGCCAATTTTCTTATCTGCAATGACTGAAACTATTGCAAAATCCATGAGCACACAGAAAACACGCACTGACGCACGCCTTTCTCCCATCAAACAACACGTCCAACACCATTGGCTTGGCTTTTGTCTTTAAATAAAGGTCAGTTTTACCCAGAGAAAGCCAATTTTCTTATCTGCAATGACTGAAACTATTGCAAAATCCATGAGCACACAGAAAACACGCACTGACGCACGCCTTTCTCCCATCAAACAACACGTCCAACACCATTGGCTTGGCTTTTGTCTTTAAATAAAGGTCAGTTTTACCCAGAGAAAGCCAATTTTCTTATCTGCAATGACTGAAACTATTGCAAAATCCATGAGCACACAGAAAACACGCACTGACGCACGCCTTTCTCCCATCAAACAACACGTCCAACACCATTGGCTTGGCTTTTGTCTTTAAATAAAGGTCAGTTTTACCCAGAGAAAGCCAATTTTCTTATCTGCAATGACTTGAAAAAATATAAAAATATATACATAAAACGAGAGTTGTTCTCAGGCTCTTTGCAATTGTCTAATTCAAGGATGCAAATAAACGGCTATGAACTTCAGTTGTTGGGCTAGCTCAGTGGTAAACAGAGTGAATGGTAACGCAGAGGTTGCAGGTTCGAGTCCCAGGCCAGAGTAAACGATTTCTTTTTTTCGCATTAACTTCGGCAAGAAACTACTTGAAATCTTGTAACTAAAGGTTTAAAGCATTGCACTGGATTGCGTAGTTGTGTGGTAACACCAACGCCTTGTGTTCCCGAGGTCCGAGGTTCAAATCCCAGTGAAGACGGGGGTTTTTTTCATTTGTTTTCCAGGCTGCTAGGCAAGCAAGTTCATTAAGAACGTTAACAAATCGGCTAATTTTCCAGGGTGTTCAGATAGCTCAGTGGATAGAGCAATGTCCCAAATAAATCCAGGTGTTCTAGATGTTCACCTACCCCGCCGTAGGTTCACGTTCATGGTTCATGTTAACTAGAAAAAGGGACCTTGGGGTGGCCCTAGTGGGTTGGTCTATGGTTAATAATTAACTGATGAAATGGTTCTCTCTCCACAGTCGCCCGCTCAAACTGCACAGTACCCTCTACTCAACAATGGAACTCTGGTCATGGATTCGACACCGCACCTTGGTCAGCGCAACATCGACCTTCAACAACAACCAACAACAACAACAACAACAACAACTGATGGAATGGTCAACAATGGTCAACAATGGTCAACAATGGTCAATTGGAAACTGTCACTCTACCACATTGGAACGCCTGGAAGTTCGTTTTATTGGAAAATCAAACTCTTGTGCTAACCGAAGATGCGAGAAATTTCCAAAGAAACAGGCCTAATGGTCGCGCTTGCCTTAACGTTCCCAAAATAATTGGTTTTCTCCGTTCTCTGTCAAGTTATGGCCGCCCCCGCGTATGCCCATTCTCGGTGCAGAGGACAAGTTCTAAATTGAAATCGCGTTCGCTTGCCATAGGCCTGACCGTGTGGAACATTGTTCAGCTGTCGTTTCAACAGGGTTGCCACTTCCTCAACTCTCGAGCCTTGCAAAGTTACTAAAGTAAAATCGCGCAGCATCTTGGAGCCAAGTGCTCAATTGACCTTCACCCTCGCCTCTACGCCTCTGTCAAGTTCCAACTTCATAACGGTTACCCTTGGCGCCTTCCCGTAGAACTAAATGCTGTCAGGTTAGCCAGGTTGCAAAACCGCCAAAACTGCTCAAAAAACATGCTTTTGATCAGAAAGCCGTCAATCGCCCTAGGATAATCAAGGTCAAAGACCGATGTAAAACAAGCAAGTCAGCTATGCTAAGACATGCAGGCATGACCACAGTAAAAAGGTTGAAAAGAGTATTAAACACCGAGCCCCAGATATGCACATTTGAAC
>NW_027179455.1:75000-77500 GCF_036669935.1 Montipora foliosa | reverse complement strand
ATCATTCCGCTAAAAATATGGACAAATTTGCATTACTATTATTGTATGGGGTACGGCAACACAACATTAAAAAAGGAGCACTTGAGACTATTTATATTGCACCTCAAAATCCTAAACAAAAATAAACAACCATGGCCCAATTGAGTTCCAAACAAAGAGCATGTTTGGGTCATGTTCCAGCTGTTTTACCCAACAAAAACAATTTCCAAGAAAATCTGTCTCGCTGAGATGTATGTATTATTGAATAACATACAGTGTATGTTCAACAACAAAGCATTTAAAGTAAATCAGTAATTTATCCGTTTGTTCATGTATTAATTTTTCACCCAAGATCATGCACAAGATGAGACCAGTGAAGATGAAGGGTGCAAAGACAGAAAGGAAGAGCAGAATCAGAAAAGGAAAAGGAGGGATAAGCGGTCAACAGCACAACGCAAAAAATCAAAGAAATAAATATTTAAAATAAAAGTTCATACATTATCAAATTCTTCTGTATTTTCAAGCTACCTCTGACTTAGATTTTATTACTGTTACATTCTCAAAGAAAAAACAATCAACCTATTTTTTGCTGGGATAGTTTTATCTGATAATCCCAATCCTGAATTATTAGGTTTAGGAGAGAAAGAAAATTGAGAATCAAGCTACATGTAGGGTAAACTCATTTTAACCACAGTTGCATTTTGACATAAAACACAAACATGTGGCTATTGAAAGAACAGCATAGTGGAAAACAATACCGTGCATTTTTCCAACCCACTTCCCCCACAAATGTACAACAGAATGGAATAAATAGAAAAGCTAGGCCACTTAAGCGATCAAAACTTAAAAAGGCATGATTGTTCATGTGAGTGTAGGGACGATAATGCTTTATTGAATTTTGATGTGCAATTTTCCATAAAATATCGTAACAAGATAGAAAAACCCACATCAGCACCTGACTCCAGCAAGTGCAGAATTTTCAGGCAGAATTACCTGCTCATTAAGATTTTCGTTGTTTATTTTGCATTTTTGGCCAAAGTGTACTCCACCTACAATTTTAAGAATTTTGGGGGCAGAATTACTTGTTCATAAAGATTTTCTTTGTTTATTTTGCATTTTTGGCCAAATTGAACGCTACCGACAATTTAAAAAATTGAGGGGCCAGAATTACCTGCTCATTAAGATTTTCATTGTTTATTTTGCATTTTTGGCCAAATTGTACTCTACCTACGATAGAACTAATACCATGGACAGTGTCAATTTTCAGTGTGGAAAATGTGCGAGCCAGCTGTTTATCAGCACTAGTTGAAATGGGTGCTAATTAGGGCGTATATACATGAGACTGGGATAAACTCAGCCCG
This sequence comes from Montipora foliosa, assembly GCF_036669935.1. Classification (NCBI taxonomy): domain Eukaryota; kingdom Metazoa; phylum Cnidaria; class Anthozoa; order Scleractinia; family Acroporidae; genus Montipora; species Montipora foliosa. Next base: position 76,160 of record NW_027179455.1, on the reverse strand, counting down.
GTATGAAATTTTTGCAGCAGTTAAGATGAATGTGGGACGAAATACTTGGTGCCTGGATTCAGGACGAAATGATATGTTTTGTCTAATAAATAATTTTTATACGACTAATCCAAAAGCATACAGGCTTGAAACGTCTCCACCCCGGTCTAAGATTTGCAGCCATTTACATGACAACGGTACGAACTCAGACCGGTACAAGAATTTCTCGTCTCTGTCCAGCAATCGAGCAAAATCAGACTGGTCTGAGTTCATTGTCACGCCGGACTCATGTAAATGCATAGGAAGAAATGGAGGCTGATACAAACTCATGCCAGTCTGCGTTTGTCGTGGTCTCATGTAAATCACCCTTATACTTAAATGCTAGACTTGCATGGCTCACAGATTGTGCAACCCCCTCAAGTTTTCTTAATCTTGTATGACCTACATGAAGTTACCAGTAATGATAATTAAAACATTTTACCACTACCATCTTCAGTGTGTGTGTGTGTGTGTGAACATATGTTTGACCCTACCCCTACCCCAAGCAATAAACAAGCAAACAGGTACCTCAAAGTAGGCTAGACTTGATCAGAACACTACTTTTTTCAACGGCAAAAAATAAAGGCTTATATAATCGTGTATAAGGAGATAAGTTTATTTTACTTTCCTGCTTACTTTATATCGCAAACACAAGCAATAAACCTAAGGCTAAACTACACAAATCAATACGATATCATTGCAAACAAGAGGGAAATTTTGCTTGAAATGGGTTTCTAAGTTCAAGTTTATTTGTTATTAAAGATGACTTCAGAAACTTACCCAATTCAGGTTTAATTTCTAGTAATACTGGGGAAAAGAGCAAAATCCGCCTTCTATACGTTTTGATTCTCAACAAGCTTGAACTCACGCCACCAACCTTTCAGGTGCCAAGGCCACGCCGACTAAGAGAAATGAAAAGGGCGATGGGGACGAGAATGACTCAGGGGTCGCTTATTCTCATTCCCAGGGCACCGTTGGGCACGGTTCATTCTCGTCCTCAGCGATGGAACATTGGCTCGTATCAGTCTCCCTCGTTTTTGAATCATAGAGGATCGAAGGCGAGGGTGAGTGAGTCGAGAAACTTTTATAGAGGGTGGACCAGAGAGAGATTTGGGAAGGGTGAACAAGACTTCTTTTCCTTA
>NW_027179455.1:37500-50000 GCF_036669935.1 Montipora foliosa | reverse complement strand
TCCTGGAACACTGCACGTACCACAGGCAACCCAGTGTAAGCTCACGGAGCGTCTATCTATGTGCTTAAAGAACGACGTATATACCGTTAAGTAATTTCTTTTTTAATTGACATTACATATAAAGAAAAGATAACGCAGAACATAGTTAGTGAAGGGAGACTGGTTATGAAAGGCGGTGAACTTCAAAGGGTTAAACAACAGAACGGGCTTTTAGGTTGAAGGTACCAGTCACATGAAGGTGCACACTCGAAAGTAATATGGTAGACAGTGCAGACGAACTTTTCGTATGGGGAGACGATTTTGAGTCGATTTTAGACACCCGGCATAACTCGGGAATACACTTTTTGACAAATGTTGAATATATAGTTGTTTGATCTTCAATAGAGCGAGAGAAAAAACGTGCACTTTGGAAAATATGACTACAGACTGGCCGCCATTTTAAAATTTCGTGTGCACCATCAAAATCACGTGACATGCGAAAAAACACAACAAAGAGTTCGGTCGTTGAAGTTCACCGGCTTTCATAAACAGTCTCGCTCCACTAACTATGCGCAGAATGTTAAATTTCCTTTGTGCATGCATAATAATTCACTCTATTGAAATGACTGTTCTGCACCTTTACAACAAAAACTGTAATGAAAGCACGACAAAAAGTTTATAAACTGAAGGCTAGTGAAAAGTGCAGTTAACTGAACCATAACATGAAAGCTAAAATGTTATGAGAGTGCTTAGGCCCTACTGAAACGAGCGCTTAGGCTTAATCAGTAAACTAGTGCTTTCTTCTTCACATGATCTCGTAAAATGTGTACTAGTTGACTGAATTGCAAAATGAAAGCTAAAATTTTACGAGAGTGCTTAGGCCTAATCACTGAAGCGAGGGCTTAGGCTAAATCAGTAAACCAGTGCTTTTTTCTTCACACAATCTCGTGAAAAGTTTAGTGGACTGAACCGCAAAATGAAAGCTAAAATTTTACGAGTGCTTAGGCCTAGTAACTGAAAGGAGCACTTAGGCTTAATCAGTAAATGAGTGCTTTCTTCTTCACAGAATCTTGTGAAAAGAGTAGTTAACCGAAACGCAAAGTGAAAGCTAAAGAGCGATTGCAGAATACCTGGTTTTAGAACTTGGAGAATCAGAGAATCGGAAAAATCGTATGTTGAAATTCATATTTTACTATTCTTTGATTTAGCCATAATTGTACTCTTCTGCACTTTTCACGAGATCGTGTGAAGAAGAAAGCACTCCTTTACTAATTAAGCATAAGCGCCCGTTTCAGTGATTAGGCGTAAGCATTTTCGTAAAATTTAGCTTTCATTTTGCGGTTCGGTTAACTACACTTTTCACGAGATCGTCTTACCCTTAAACAATTTTCATTCATCTACTACGGGACTGCAGACCGCTGTGGCAGTTCATTTTACTCCTTGCCTCTTAACATTTTTTTTTACATCTCCTAAGAACATTTCAAATAAGTCACTGTCTCATGGCATGTAGCGCCAAATAAACTCTGCTAAATATGACAAAAAGTGGTGTTTTCAGACTCTGAAAGGAGGCATTTTAACCTTAGCGTGCCACCAGTGTCCTTCTATTCTGTTCGTGCTGTCACCATCTTCGTTGACAAATTCCTTGGAATGGTTCACAGTTCTCTCTGTGTATCCATATTTCTCTAAATTGGTGTAGGCTTTCCAACGGTCTGAAATTATTGTCGTTCCCGGTTTAATCCACTTTTGGCTGATGGTCAAGAAAGTGTGTTTATCTCTCTTGTCCACCGGTATGAGAAAAGATTTCCTACTGTCACTCTCGATCCCGCCGAACACCCACTGTCCTTCCACATGATGTCTGTGATCTCGTCAATTTGAACGACCTTTCCTTCTCCCCCTATGCTCTCCCTTTTTTCCATAGACGTGATTTCACACACCTCCCGACAAAAACTGCCCCAGTCGACGCCTGTGTGTGTTGCCAGTCCAAGTTCGTGTCTTATTTGTACTTGATCCAAATCCTGGCACCACCAATAAGTGTATTGAAGGGTCTCCTCCAGCGTCATCTTGCTCTGGGCGAACCAGCTCCCTGCCCTTATTGACATCTCCACCTTGTGTCTTTTGCTATCAATCTGTCTTCTGCACTCCCATTTAAAACCATCCGAACGGTCATCGCAATTAACAAGGTTCATGTCGCTACCACAAACAGAACATAACCGAGATTTGGGCAGCGAACCTTCCCCCATTCACCACTGAATAAGTCTGTCTTTGTCGTTCAGTACAACAATCAGGTCATCGTAACGCCATTTTTTCTCCTTTCTCTCATCTCACGCATAACTGCCCTTTGCCATTCCACATTGTCTCCTGATCTTTGTTTAGGGGTCCAGGTGGAGTTTGTGTGCCAGTGCTGGTTTGACGTGGTTTTTTCATTCCTATTGACACTTGTGTCCCCTTTTCATTCACTTTGTTGCTGGAAACTACGAACCTACAGATTTTGCTGACTGAACAGCTTATTCAACTATGCGGTAAGGTTATCAAAAGAAGCTTGTAAATCTCTCATCATTCCACTTACTATTTTAACACCCGCTAATTAACCAAGTAAATGCTAATTTAAGAGTCAGCAGTTATTTTCGTTTTAAGAAGGTTTCATTTACCTCCTGTCACATTACTCTGTTACCCATTACGTGAAACGTTTTAAGATTAGTGAAAACAACAGATACCTATATTTTGGGAATTTTATATATTTTATTTGTTTTTAACCACACGCCTTTCCATACATTTATTCAAACCATTCAAAGAAATCCAAAGAACACCCTGCCACACAACAACAGAAATTTTTAACAATAGGTCTCAATAAACTACCTTTAACTTCCTTTTTTAAAAAGCCTCCCTTTGTCTGTCATTAAGTTATATGTTACTTAATGTAAGAAGGGAATGTAAGGACGAATCAAAACTATAAATGCTTATTAATAAATATTCTGCACTTTTCTGTACATGCTTTTTTAAGCGCCATTTCACCTTCACTTCTTTCGCATCAGTGGTCGTGAGCGCCCTTTTTTTTCTTATCATACGCAGCTACATGATATTCCAATCATTTTGTAGCTCATGACTTCTTTCCAGCCTATTGTGCCATGAAAACTTCTCGCCTCAAAAAGGTTTCACATCGCCGATTCTCAATTAAATGAATTCCGCGAAGGAAGCGGTCAGCGGTCGGAGAGAAAAGATGGCTGTTTTTGTCGTCTGCGTCTTTTAGCCAATTTTTCGTGTAGTCCTTCTGTTCTGTTTTCTGTTTTCTGTTTCTTTACTTATTTAAAAATGGGGAATGAGCCTCTTACTAGGAAAATCCAGGAAGAAATCCTTGATGTGAAGCTATCACCGCTTAAAGCAACAATCAAAGAGTTCACCGACAAGATGGCTGACTTTCGTAAATTCATTGATGAAGCAAACAAGAAATACGAAGAAACCAACACTCGTATGTCTGGCATCGAAAAGGTCTTTAGTACCATCACTACAGAAAACAAGGCCTTAAATAATACGATACTTCAATTGGAAGGGCAAATAACTAATCTAAAGAAAACTTGCAACGAGCTCGAGCAGTATTCAAGGCGGGAGTGCCTTGAAATCCATGGCATTCCTCTACCCCGAAAGAAAGGGATATTAAAGAGAACACCAACGAACTAGTTCTCAAAATCGGAGATATGATGGGTGTTTCAGTGCGTCCTGAGGATATTTCGGTCAGCCATCGTATTCCAACCAGCCAGAAATATCAGGGAAGGAGATCTGCTCCTGCTATTATAGTGAAGTTTACCCGGCGTGATACAAAGGAGATGTTCTATCGCGGGCGAAAAGAGCTGAGAGGCTTGACAACTAAAGACCTTGGCTTTTCAGATGACAATATTATCTTTATAAATGAGAGTCTAAATGAAGTAAATAAAGAACTCTTTAAGGCCAAACTTAAGGTAAAGAAAGATCACAGTTATGATCACATTTGGACTTCAAATGGAAGGATTTATTTGCGGAAGGACCGAGACAGCTCAGCTATACTTATAAAGAATCAAGAAGAACTTAACAAGTTAAAGAGATAAGTACTGATAATGTTATAGCATTACATACTGTTCTAAATGTATAGGGCTAGCTGCCCTTCTAACCAAAGTGAACTGTCTGATAAGGTCACTGAACTTAAGAACTTACCGATTCTAAATGTAACTTCTCCTGTTTCCGTTATTCCACACCTTACAAATATTGATGTTGATCATAATATGCCCTCAGATCAGAACTTTAACTATTATACTACTCATGACTTTCATTCCAATTATGATATAAATGACTTTTCAACACACTCGAAGTCCCTTGCTGCTTTACACTGCAATATTAGAAGTTTGCAGTGTAATCTTGAGAATTTTGTTCATTTGCTATCTGAATTGCAGTTCCCTTTCTCAGTATTGGGGCTTTCGGAAATTAAGTTTAAGGTTGATAAGGATATCATAACAAATGTTAATATTCCAGGTTCTAATTTTATTTCACAGCCAAGCCTCTCAAATGCAGGGGGTGTTGGCTTCTATATAAACAATAATTTAACTTTTACTGTTCTATCAGAACTATCAACTACAGATGTCGATTTTGAAGCTCTTTGGATAGAGATTAATTGTGACGGTCAATCCAATCTAATCTGTGGAGTTGTATATAGACACCCAAATGGAAATTTGGATAATTTCATGGTTTATATTAACAAGGTAATTGAAAAGATACATCTGCAAAATAAGTATTCCCTCATAATGGGTGACTTCAATATTGATCTCTTGAATTCTTGCAAACCATCAGATGATTTCATTAATACCCTTGCTTCCTTCTTTTACCAACCTCACATTTTACAACCCTCGAGGATAACGGATCACACTGCTACTCTAATTGATAATATTTTCTTTAATTCTATTGAGCATTTTACTATCAGTGGGAATATAGTTTATGATCTTACTGACCACTTGGCTAATTTCATTATTCTGAGTAATCTTAGTTCTCTCCCTTCTAATATAAAAGTATATAAAAGGGACTACTCTAATTTTAACCAATCGACCTTAATCAGTGAGTTGCAATCTATAGATTGGCATAGTATTTTTACTTCTGATTCTGATCCATCTGACATGTTCTGCTCATTTTACTCTACACTTTCTGATATAGTAGATAAACACATTCCTTTGAAACAATTATCTAAGAAAGAATTAAAATTTCAGTCCAAGCCATGGATAACTCAGGGAATAAAAGTGTCTATTCAAGTAAAAAATAAATTTTATAAAAAATATTTAAAGACCAAATCTTACTATTTTCACTCCAAGTTTAAACTTTATAGGAATAAATTAAACCATTTATTAAAACTAAGCAAAAAACAATATTACAGTAATTATTTTTTGAAACACAATAAAGATAGTAAAAGAATTTGGAATGGTATTAAACAAATTATTCATTTTAAGCCTCCAACAAGTCAGAGAACCATTAAAATTATTACCGATAGTAATGTCATAACTGATCGTCATACGATTGCCGATATGTTCAATAATTCTTTTGCTAATATTGGAAAGGACCTTGCTTGCTCAATACCAAATGTTGAAATGTCTCCTTTAGAGTATTTAAAAACTCCTCTCTGTAATAGCTTTTTTATTTCTCCTATAACAGCAGAAGAAATTGAAAATGAAATTACTAAACTGAAATCTAGCAAAGCCACTGGTCCTTTTAGTATCCCTGTGACCATTCTCAAAATTTTGAAAACTGTTATATCTAAGCCTTTAGAGGTTTTGTTCAATGCTTCCTTTGAGACTGGTATAGTACCAGATAGTTTTAAATTAGCAAATGTAATTCCAGTCTATAAAAAGGGATCCCAGAACTGTTTATCCAATTATCGACCAATTTCCTTGTTGTCTGTTTTTAATAAATTGCTTGAAAAGCTTATGTGTAATAGGTTAGTTGATTTCCTTGAAAAGAAAAAAGTATTCTTTGATAATCAATTTGGTTTTAGGGCTAAGCATTCCACTGATTATGCTATCCTTAGTATTGTCGATAAGATTCAAAGGGAAATTGATGGGAGGGATTTTTCTTGTGGTATATTTTTAGATTTCAGTAAGGCATTTGATACCATAAATCATGAGATATTGTTAAAAAAACTTGAGTTCTATGGCATCCGTGGGATTGCAAATCAGTGGTTTACTTCATATCTTGCAAATCGTCGGCAAACAGTTACTGTAAATGGTGTAACTTCTACTCCTGTTAATATTACATGTGGCGTTCCTCAGGGGTCAGTCCTTGGACCAATCCTTTTCTTGTTATATATTAATGACTTTCACCATTGTTCTAAAGTTTTTGATTTTCATTTATTTGCTGACGACACTAATTTATTCTGCAAACATAAAAATCTCATCTCTCTACAGGCAAGTATGAACAATGAAGTCTCTAATGTGAATTCCTGGCTTTGTGCTAATAAACTTTCTCTTAATATAGAAAAAACTAGTTTTGTAATTTGTCATCCTCCTCAAAGGAAATTAACATTCAACTTCCACCTAACTCTAAATGGGAAGCAGTTGCAACAGGAATCTTGTATTAAATACCTAGGAATCTTAATTGATTCAAATTTATCCTGGAAACCTCAAATCCCATGTACTGTAAAGAAAATTAAAAGAAGTGTAGGCATCTTGTCTAAGCTTCGCCATTATGTTAATATTGATATTCTTACTAATCTCTATTATTCTTTAACCTACCCATTTCTGACCTATGGTATAATTATCTGGGGTAATACATACTCAACTACACTTCAGCCTTTATATATTTTACCGAAAAAAGCAGTTCGATTTATGACTTTTTCTACATTTGATGAGCATTCAACTCCACTGTTTAGATTATTAGAAATTATGAAGCTTTCTGATCTTGTTACATTTCATATTGCACTTTTTATGCATAAATTTCATAATAACTCATTGCCTTCGAATTTTGATACCTTCTTCAATTCAGTGCTTAATATTCATAACTACAATACACGAAGTGCAGCAAATCAATCTTATTACCTGCCTCGAGCTAGAACAAACTATGGAATATTTAATATTCGCTTTCAAGGACCAAAGGTATGGAACTCTCTTGGGAAAGATATAAAGTCAACTCCTTTTAGTAAATTAAAAAAAAAACTAAAAAATGAATTGCTGTGCCAATATTAATTTCATTCTGGTTCCTGTTTTCCCTAGGGTAATGAGTTTCTTCTCAGTTTATTCTGTGATTTATTTGCTGCCTTAAATTTGATTTTTCGTTTATTATATTCAGGATTTCATCCAAGTTTATCTGTCCTTCTCCCCATGGCTTGTAAATTTTGTTTGTCCTTTTTATAGTTATCTATAGTTCAATGTGTGTGTGTGTGTGTGTGTGTGTGTGTGTGTATGCATCATTCTGACCCTTATGTTGTAATTTATTCTATGTAGTTTGGTTTCCTAGCCTTGTTAACTTTCTAGTTATTTTAGGAAGCCAACACCCCATTTAGCTTTAATTCTTACTTCATGTACATTGATTTTTTTTTCAAGTATAAGGGGTCAATAAAAGTTGTTGTTGTTGTTGTTGTCCGCTTTGCCTCGAATTTCCGTTTCACAACTTTTCAATAAAGAACAAAAGAAGATTGCTTTTAATTACTCGCCAACACAATACCATTGGTGGAAATCGTAGTGCCGGCGTCTCAAAAAATAGCTCACTTCATCTAAACCTCTGCCTCAGTTCACTGCAATAATCTAAGGAGATATAATATTATTCTACTTGTAACCATCATAATTCCTTCCAGAATGTATACCGTTTCCAAGCTTAACAAGCAAACGAACAGACATGGGTGAATTTACAGCGGCGATTGAATTGTATACAATTTTCTTACAGCAAGCTGTTCACGAATGACGAAGTACACCATTTTGTTAAAAATAAGGCTGCATTGGTTGGAAGCTCTGAAGGCCATTTTATTCCCACTTTGCTGACCACAACTGCCTTTATCCTCGCATGCAACGACGCCTGCGTTGACACTTCCACCCACAGGCAGCCTCTTAACTTGTTGACCATATTTGTTGGCTATCCAGGGACTGGTGAGTATAAAATATGTATATTTGGTTTTACCGTCCCTTTACCAACACTTTCCTATCTTTTTCCTCCGTTCTGCAACATCATACATGGCTATGATCGAAATCTGGTTAGTCCTCCAAGCTCACTCAATCTAATTCTAACTTAACCCTCATTTTTGTTAAGGCATTCTTCATTTGTTCACAACCTCAAACAAGACTTTTTTTTGCTACACAGGAAAATCGTTCGTGATACAGCACGCAGCCCAAGGTCCCCTCAAAGCCTCAGACCTAACTTCAACTGTACTGAGCAAAACAACCTCGTCAGGTTTGGTAAAGCATCTGGCCCAGAACAAGAAAGCCATTCTCTTATCTCCGAGGGTGTTTGACATAACCTTTATAAATCTGTTGTTCCAAATGATTTCCTGAAGCACAGCTTCTTTGTTTTCAGGAGTGCTTAGCTTATATTCTTGCCAATATCTTTATCGAAAGAAGAGAAATATTTTATGCCTAAACCACCTTTTTTACTTTTAATCAAAGTTGTTCTACGAATCTTCGCCAGTTTATAGTTCCAAATAAAATCAAAAATTAATTTGTTAACTTCATCTACTAAATGTTCTGGAGTTTATAAGACACTACAAACAAATAAAAGCTTGGACAGAGCTACAGTTTTGGCAGTTCATTTTACTGCTTGCCCTTTAACAGTTTTCATTCAACAACTACCGGACTGCGGACCACGGTGGCAGTTCATTTCACTGCTTGCACTTGAGCACTTTTCATTCATCGACTTCGGGACTGCGGACCACGGTGGCAGCTTTTATAAGCAGGACATTTGGTGGGCCGGGAATTCTGTAATCACTCCGCTCACTGGACAATAAGCATCAGGGCGAAAGATGCAAACGAAGTTTGGTGTTCTGATACAAAGAAAGCCTAATAGAGAATTTCGCCGGCATGAAAAAGACCCATATTTCAATTCCATTGTAAAAAAAACTTGATGATACGTCTCATTTATTGAAGGTTAGAGGCAAATATATTGTTTCACTTTCCATTCAGGAAAAACGTGAATATTCGATGTGCCGTCTTCTCGTTGGGACGAACAAAAGGGTATTGGCCTGAAAATACAATACTAATCTTTTTTTATCTCCCAAATTTTGCATAAGCATTGTTTCAACGAGTATTATGGAATTTTCTGCTTCGGGCAAGTTTTGTACGGTCGTCACTTATTTCTATCCCTTCAACTTACACGACGTACAATCTACTATAGACTTCAAAGCTACTTCAGTGAAACAAACGTTTTAAAGAAGCTGAGAAGATTTACAATAGGCGAGGCAAAGAGTTGAACCCAGATCGATGGCTTCACCTTGAAATTGTTATGAAATGTCAATGTCAGTTTGAGGGATGGCCATAAGTGTTGACCATTTTGTACAGCAACATAACTATTCATTAAGCCATTTGCTGGTTTCAGAGCTCTTATCATTTCTTTTTCTTCACAAAATTCCCTCTTACCTGAGTGATTGAGCACTTCGCTAATTGCATCCCTTCAGCCATCAAAGTAATATCACCCGACTCTTCCTTCCATGTGCTAATTTCAAAAGAAGAAAACTGAACTTATTGGGATTGGCTGAAATGATAATCAGGTATTTATAAACATATTTGCGTCCAACGATGCATTCGCTTGTATCAGAGTGATTTGGCTTTTTGAATTGCATACAGAATTGAGGGTGCAGATGCGCACTTTACCGTTCCTTTGCAATAATAAGGCCAGATATTTGACAAATGAAAAGCGTTCAACTATTTGAAGATTGAAGAGTATCATATCCTCAAATAACGTGATTTCAAGCTACCTTGCAACGAGTATTGTTTTCCGCTCATAAAATGAGAAGGCAGAGCTATGTAGAGGTGAGTCTAAGTTGCTTTGGCTTTTGAAACGACCGCTGAAAATGCTCTATGTGATTTTCAAAACAAATTGAACAAATCTTAACATGTGGTAGGAAATTGCTTAGAGTACTGATCAAAGTTCCCTGACAAATCGATGCGTGTTGTGTTCCCAGTCACATAGGGTGCTTTCCGTTAAGCCAAAATTTCCAGAAATTTCGGGCTGAAGTCAAATGGAAAGGTCTGTTTCGGTTTGGTCCTACCGGAACATTTGGCACCACCACTGGAGGTGGTCCTCTTTGGCCAGCCGGTCTGGTTCGACCGAAACGTGCCGTTCCATTTACAAAAATTCGCGTTTTCAGTCCCATTTCACTGTGATTTAACCGAAATTTTGGTCAAAACGTAAATGGAAAGCTTCGGCCCGGTTGGAAACTGACTCTTTGATGAAAATTGTCGTTCCATTTTTCCTTGGTTAGTTCCACTAGTCTCCGACCTGATTGTTAGGCATAATGGAAAGCACCCATAAATCTCAAAGTCCCACAAGATACGAAGGCGAAGTTCTTGACAATTTGTGACCGATGTTGTGCACTTTAGTGGAATTCCCGGATTGGTGTTTGAATGCGCATATCTTTCATTCAAAGAAAAACTATTCGTAACCAACACTGGCCAGGTCATCAAGTTGTTGCAAAGCAATTACATGCCACTCCCTTTTCGTCGTATTTTAGACAGTGGCAGGAAAGCTTCGATGATTGGCTGAGAAAGGAAAAACTTTGTTGCAGTTTCCAGTGCTTGTTTGTGTATTTGAACATCTCGTACAAATTCTCAGGTTAGAGATTTCTGTACCGCAAAATTTCTAGTTCACGTCTTTCCCTATATAGCTTTTTATTTACGTAGCTTTGACCACACGTTTGTCTGACTTGGCAGAATCAGGCCAGTAGGTACAGTTCTTCCATTTAACCAAACGCAATTACGATAAATTCATTGATTGCATGTGACGACACAGCAGCCATGTTGGTAAAAACAACAATAGCGAAAAACTCTTTTGGGAATTTAACTCAATTGTTATGCAAAACGTGAGCTACAATTTTCTAATGTTTTGGCACCAACATGGTAGTCTTATCACGTGAGCGCAATCTTAAAATTCTGAAAGATTGAGCAATCATTTTGAATTTTACATCTCAACCTAGATAATAAAATAAGTTTTGCTTTTTCATTGATGCGGGACATTTGCAATGTATTCTTGCTTGTCCAATTTAAGCCGCCAAAGTGCTTGGAATTGGGAATCCGCTCCCCTTTGTTTGCCACACCCTCCCCCTCCCTGAGTTATCAATATTGGTCAGATGTGGCATAGTTTTCTACAGTTACTTTAGAGTTGATCTGTACCAACGCACTCAGAGATGGCTAACGTTTTTTGGACTTCTCTAATTATTGCTCATAAAGGATCCTTGTTGTGAATATGTTTGCAGTAAAACGAGATTGCTTTCCTTTTTTATATTCAGGTCAAATGTAACAACGTGGTTGATACACAAGACCCGGACTGAGTACCTTGAAGCTAAGCGAAAAACAAGAATGCCATGTGCACAGAGATTAACTGGTGCAATAAGATATTCTGAGGGAAAACGGGAACAAGATTTTTAAGTGAGTGCAGAGTTTTGCTTTGACATCTGTGACATCGAGTGGACAATAAGATCAAGACAAGCGAAGAAATGCGTTGAAGACGAAGACCAATTGTATTCATGGCTTGAGATACGTTGACTTTACTTTGTTTGGGTTACCAAACACTCCTGTAAACTGCAGTAATAACATAAATTAGGCCTTTGCTGTTCTGCGTAAGAGAAACACCTCTTTAAAGAACATAGAGATAAGAGGCTGGTTCTCCTTGGCGATGCAAGTGATAAACACAAGCAACACATCGTGTACATGCAGAAAGCCCAGGTCGTGAATTAACGTTTTTGTGATAGTTTAAGACGCAACAGATCAACGCTGTTTTTCTCATACATGTTAAAATACATGTTAACGTGTAATGGAGAGCTTTCTCTTTGATGGGACTGGGTACTGAATTAGCTCGCTAAAGCGTCCTTGTTTGTTACCTTCTGAAGGAAGCAGGAGTTTAACTGTCTGCCCACTTTTTATAATTGCCAACGAGCTGGCTCTCTCGTTTTGACTCCAACATACCCACATGCAATTTTTGGTAATCTTTCATCAGTTCACTGACACTACAAGAATTGAAATGCTGCATAAAGAACTTAAAGAACTCACTTCATGTCAGTATTCCAGGACAGTCCCAACTGATCCATCTTGGAGCGGATATAGTGCTGTGAACACAAACTGACGATTAACAGACATGTTCAACAAAATATAACACTTTTCAAAGATGGCAATATTTGTCTTATAAAGACTGCTGAAAAGAATCTCAATATGACAAACCATGCTTGCAATAGCCTAGCGATACAAAAGGTTGTATTTTTGCCAAGCCTGCCGGTTACCAAATCGCAATATTTTGAGGTCTTTTTCATAATAGCTGTTACACAGGGGTTTCAGAAGAAAAGGTGTGAAAAATTGCTCGCCGATCGAGGTGCAAAATTT
>NW_027179454.1:22500-62042 GCF_036669935.1 Montipora foliosa | reverse complement strand
TTTTCACGAACGCGTAAGATTGGCGTCTCAAATTATACCTCTAGCATACCTCCAAGAGCTTGGACCGTAACAGTAAAATCGCAATATCATCACCTAAAGTGAACCCCAATGCTAACGCTACCACTCTTGTTTTAAATATTTGATCATCAAGGCATACCACAACTTTCAAGGTCGCAGTAGTTGGTCCTTGCACTGTCAGAACATCTCTGTACTTCACTTTCTTGTGAATGTACTTTATTGTGGCGCCTGTGTATTTGATGGTTGTACTAAAGACACGAGGAACATCGATGAGGTATTTTCCGTTCACGTCTTGAATACCTAAGTGAGAAAAAAAGAATGTGTTTACGAAGTGACCTTTTCGGTATGTTTGGAATTCCATGTAGATGTATAAATATACTCGACAAATTATCTTAGGTACTGACCTAACACATTACTTGTCTTTGAGGATGTCTTCCAAAAAAGAGCCGAAAGTGTACCCGGTGGAAGTTCTTTGATGAGAACAGCATTCCTACTATCTGCAAAGAGAATAGCTTTATTATGAGAACAAAGGAACACGAACTTACGGATCCAACACCACACCTGCGAAAGGATGGGTTTAGATGCAGCTTCACATGGTGCAAGTCCCAGTGCTCTCAATGCATTACAACTGGTCACCTCCTACTAGGATGGGTTAATCATCATCACATCATCATCATCATCGTCATGGTCATCGTCATTATTATTATCATCGTTGTCCTCATCATAATCATCGTCATTATCATCTTACACATCATCAACAGTAGGATTACCACTATCTCTTTTCTGTTTGTTTGAAAGCGTACAGTGAATTTTCGAAATCAGCGCCTGTGACGCCATCTAGCTGCAGGTTATGCAACAATCATGCCAAGGACACTCAAAGTCACCGGTAATCATGTCATTAATGACCGCAGTGTATGATTTCTAAGGGTAATCAATCGTCAAGTTCGCGCGATTTGTGTTGCTTGTCGTCAGTGAAGAAGTAAAAACATGACAGGCAGGTTTGTTTTCTTCAGTTATACTTATTTATTGCTATTTACTTTCTCAACCAGCTTTTATTGAATTTTCACATATTGTCTAATGCTTAGAATGTTTTGTTAATTGAATTATGTGCCAACTTTCTTATGCATTGTACGTGTATTTTATAATTTATTCTCCGTGATCTTTTCTCTAAAGCTATATCAATAGTAATAATAATAATAATAATAATAATAATAATAATAATAATAATAATAATAATAATAATATCAACAGTTATGCTTCGAATTACGAGAACGACGAGAAGAATATACTGTTAAAGTGATTCCAATGGTTATTGGATGTCTCGAAGGAGGAATGAAGGAATTGAAAATCAATAAGAAACGAATATCTGATAACGATAACGATAAAGATAAAGAAATAAAATTAATAGCACATGAGATTCAAAAGACAGTACTGTGGGAGAGCGAATCCCTTATTAGAAAGATCTTATCTGGACTGTTGGCGTGATGGCTACACGATGAAACAAATCCCGCGATATGGTCACGTCATACTGGTCAGCGGATACTTTTTTTGACAGGTTCACTTGATAAAAACATGGATGTCCAATATTAAAGATGTGTGCTGTAAACTAGCATGATACTGGTCACATTGGCATACATGGAGGGGTAGACGGACGTAGGTACGTACGGACCGTCGATGACGTCATGGCTATAAAACTAAAATTTCTCGCATCGCTGGGTTACCATATTTTCTTACTATGGTGCTCCGCGCGCGCGCCGAAAGGAGCTCCGCTAAGAATAGTAATAATAATATGTTTATTTAGCATTTTTATAGCATGACTCACCAAGTTGCAATAATAGTCAGAAACAATTTAAATAATAATGTTAATATATATGGTCATAATGAATACATAATGGTACAGAATCATTAGAACCACGAGTATTTAAATGTCACAAATCTATCAGTGCGCAACAGATTGTTAGGTGTAGCGCAATAATAAGTCATGTTCCCTTTTCATGTTTTTGATAGCAAAGGCAAATGGTAAGCAATTTTAAATGCAACATTAAACTATATTATGTTTTTTTTTCAACCTTGCAGCTGTTGAACGTACTGCCGAAATCACGGTCGGCTGAAAATCGTTATAAAGGTGCCTTTGATACGAAAAGTGCTGCGCATTGCTGAAAGAAACACAAACTAGGTCAAGACGTGTTATGCTTAGCAATGCATAACGTTTGAGTTTCTGGGAGTGAAATAATTTCTTTATAACCATCACTTACTTTCGTTTTCGAATTTAAAGATTCCCATTTCATCTTTACAAGTGTTTCCTCTCCCTCCACATTTGCCACAACGATCGGGCACCTTCCGTGAATGAAGTACGTGATCACATCCTACGTTCTGCGAAGTAACGAACAATCGCGTACTAGTTTTACATCGTCACTTATGAATAGTAGAAAAGGAGACTCAACAGTGCTTCCAACCCAATAAGCATTTTGTTAATACAAGAATTGATAGAGAAAAAATGGGTTTTTACACCGTAGAACCCTTAGATTTAAATAAGAAAGACGAAATATAATCTATCTTTTTTCTACATAAATATTCATCATTGCATAATGTCATTTCCATTCTTACCGTTCCACCTATTATTGTATCACATCCGCTAGTTCCCCATAACTGCTTTGTATTACTAATCATATACAGCACTAGTAATGCCTCTGTAAACTGTAGTCAATATATTTAATTCTCAATCTTTTAATCAACAACAAGTACTGATGGACTTTTTGGCTTATACAGCTGCCGTAAGCAAGCATATTTGAAGCTAGACGTTTCCAAGAGACACCAAACATTGTTTTTGTCCACGTAGCCCTATACAAATCGATAGAATTCAGTACTGTGAAGTACATTTAGGCAAATGGTTCCAGCCTGGCCATGTGGCATTGAAATACTATGTATTTAAAGCGCCAATTCGTCTTTCCGCCTGACATGAGTAAACACACAATCTTCCCAAACTAGAGTATTTTCATCATGTTTTCCCGTATTACTGCCGCAGCCTCAATTCTTCATGATGTCATTATTCATTCGGTCAAATGCTGTTACATGTACCAGTGGATAGTCACTGATATATGTTGAAACTAGAGTTAGGCCGTTTTGTAAACGGCTGGATAATCAATGAGTATAGGTCTGCCTTGAATGTAAACTATTTGCAAGTCATGTCCAATGGGATCTTTTGGGTGCCAACTTCTCGGCTGCCTTCAACAACAACTTATAGCGGAGCTTATGTTAATGTCAGTATTATGAATGCTGTTAGCTATAGCTGATAACGAAGAGTTTTCGGATCAATCATAAAATAATTTTCTTACTCGAGCCAACGCATCTCTTACCTCTCTTTTACCTTCGATACAAACGTCGAAAACATTTCTATCAGATGTTGCTCGAGTTCCATCTTCAACCATACCAACCTTCGTAACTATCCGACCACGTATGCAATACAAACCGCACAAATCTGGAAGTCAAAATAAAAGAAAGACCGCATAAAGACTTTCTAGGTTAAAAGTATACTTCACTGATAGCCCGAATGTACAAAGAAGACATGTAAAAGACGTTTTAGGCTAAAAAAGTTGTGAGACTACTATCCTCTTATTTTGGAAAGGCTAGATTGTAGATTGAACCATACAATAAGCTCGATAATGCACACGTTTTGATTGGTTCTAACTTATGATCAACTGGAGGACAAACAGCTGACGTCATCATCAAAATTATTGCTGCCGCAGTGAGTGAAACTAAAGCGAACGAACGAGGCAGCTCTCTGATCGGAAAAATAACACTTTTTTTTTCTTTGAAATGCAAGGGATTGTTGTCAAAGGCGCGAGGAATTGTTGTTATGCGCGAATGGAGGAATTAAGATACGCGAGAATAGGGCCTGCTCTGTATTTTCATAGTTTGAACTGTCACGCAACAAAAAGTAAATTCGAGATCGTTCAATGACAAAGGCCAAGAACTTGGAATATTGTAGGAAACAAATCTTTTAATCGCCTCATCAAATCTCGGGTGCGTGAGATTCATCGTTTCTGAGTTATTTGTCGAGGCGTTTCACGCAACTTTATACAATTTTATTTGCCGGAGACGCCATGTGTTCCACCACTACGGCGACCGGTATTCAACGAAAACACCTGGAGTTCACTTTCCGATGAAAGTGCCTGCTATTTGCTCATGAGATACAATTCATCCGCATGAACACATCTGCTAATGTACTTGAAAGGCTCAAACTGCAGAGATTCATAGGGATAGACCTTTTTTTTTCAACGAAATAGCCCGATCGGATATTTACACATTGCGATGGTTTATTTCAAGATTTTTCTGGGTAGTAGGTACCAGATAAAGCATGAGGAATAAGCAAGCATTAAGCCCGCGCAACTAAAACTTTCCACGCTTTTCTCTAAAACACTTCTATTCTGATGGTCTGTTGAACCAAAGAAACTCATATAAACAAAAAGAATTGTTTGCCATGTCACTTTCAATGAAGCGAACAGTCGGCTCTTTAATCTTTAGTGTTATTGTTCACTTTCCGCACCTTGAAAATTTATTCTGCTCATCTTAACGTTTGATTGACAGTTGCGGAATTCGGCGAAGGGACTCTAGTATTCCCAAAGCTAAATCAGTTGACCAATCATATCCCACCAGTGCTGAATGCGTGTTTCTTTATGCCGGACTTGTCACATATTTCGCACTGCAAGTAAATGTCACGGAAGACAATAGAATTCTGCGCGATGCTTGTATCGTGGTGTCACGCAAGGCAACAATTCGGAAATTCAAAATGCTGTATTTTCGAAACGAAAAACGTTTCGGAACTGGAAACTTGTAAAAAAATATAATTCTATGTCATCTTCAATTTTCTTTCGATAAAACTCAGAAGTCCTTGCGATTTTCATTGTAGAATTTGACGTCACTGTGAAAACCTTGTGACCAGTGTGAAATGTGGGTCCAGTTGGAGATCCAGTTTGAGGCTCCACGTTTTGTACCATCCCTGCTCAAGTCCTATAAAGTGTTCCTTCAATTCCACGCATGAACCGTCGTTTAATTACCGCAAGCGTAAATGAACGTCTCCCTTCCCCTCGGTAGCATTTCTACTATTAAGATAAACTAGTATAACACAACTAGATGTCATGTTGCCATTCGTCTTTCCGGTAATTCATCACAGGAGACGTCAAAATGCGGTAAGAACATCAGTGACACCATCGAATATCCCCTTGTGTGTTCCTTGTTTCCTCTTACCATTTTGACGTTATCTGTGATCTATTTACTACATAAACCCTCTCCGGCTGCTGGTATGTCGGCTGAAGCTTCGAGGGAAAATGTAAAAAAAAAAAAAAAGAAGAGTAAAATCTCTCAGTCAAGGACATTATCAGCCGACAAACCAGCAAGCCTGGAAGGGGTTTACTTTTTCCAGACCCCAACAATTAATTTTCAGAGGATCAAAAATCAATGGTAAAAAGGTATTGCTGACGTGATGGCGAATACTAGCTTGCGATTGATGTAAGCAAGTGCGTTCAATTTGTCAGTTTAATTAACTTTATTTCTAGTGTGAGAGGACGAAAACTTGACAAGCTGTCACGTGAAATTTAAACTTTCGCGAAGCAAACTCAAAAACAAGGCGCTTTTAGTTTTGTTGTCGCATTTTTCAAACTGCTTGACTAGTAAAAAAGAATGAGTTGGTATCAGGAAAAAAACCAGATCTTTTCAATTGTCACAACTGGGGCTACGAAAGAAGTACAAAAGTGAAACTCAGAGTGTGAAAAGCCTGGAATACTTGAAGGATTCGGGTCGAAAGTGGACTATTGCTTAAGGTGGCGAGTTTGTTTTGTTTTGTTTTTTTCCCACGGAAACGATCAGCAGCAGACGTGGGTGATAGCGTGATAACTGCCCACCACGTGACGTAAAGTAACCAATCAAATAGAGCAAAAATAATGGGCCGGGTGGGTTAAAATTAATACTGACGACAGACGCACGACAACATGGAATCTATGTGTTAAACAGACAACGAGCTCGAGGCAACGAGGAGTTCTGTAAATAAATAAAACCGTTCGCCAAACACATGGAAATTTTGATCTTCTTTGGTCAATTAAAAAAATCCTACATGATAGCTTAACTCTTACCTGGTCCGTGGTAATATTGATTGAAATCCTCGCTTCTTTCTAAACACTTCTTCTGCCGATATGAAACTGACACATTGATGCAAGGCTTTATGGAAACAAGACCAACACAATCATTAATTTTGCTTTATCAGGATAGCACTGTGACAAGTGACAAATGACAAGTAAACTTATGGCATGTTCCCGGTCATAATGTCAGCAGCTTGCTTCCATCTCTTATAAGTTACTATCTGATACCACTATTATAGGACAATTGGGGTTGTAAATCGCTTAATACAGAAGACACCTGTCTCATCAACCCGAGGCGTACTCTGAACGAGAGAAAGTGAATCACTAAACTATCGTAGCTTTGGAATCAGTTTCGTATCTCAGTCTCAAATGGACTCCTTTTCATATTACGTAAAACCTTAAGATATAGTCCGTTACATCAGCCTTGCTCTTTTCAGAAGAAAAGAAGACATTGCCGGTTTCCTTAGTTTTCGATTCAACCAACATGTAATGATTAGTGATAAGGTTAGCTACAAACTACCAAGATATTTTACCATAAAATTGCACATTCTCCAATGACCAAGGTTCGAACCTTGGCAATAGTTTCCTCCATTCTTCGGCCTGTTGAAAATAAATAACGATAAATATATCACCTCGATGCCGTTTAGCCTTCAGTGACAAATTAATCGAGGAAAGATTAGGATTCGCCACAGAGGTTTTCTCCGGGTACTTCGTTTTCCCCTCTCCTCAAAAACCAACATTTGACTTGATTTGCGCTAATTGTTAATTGCAGTTTTAAGTGTCCACGATGCGTGCTCCAGCGCTAGAACGACCAGATAACTTAAATAAAGTTCCTTTCCTTTCCTAGACTACCAGGAAAGGCAAAAAATACAGAACCGAAATAACAAAGATGCAGAAAGTTTGAAATGAAGTAAAACAAAAGGAAAGTGAAAGATATATCATTATTCATGGAAAGAAAAAAAATATGTCAAGAACACGGAAGCGTTGTCCTATGCCACTTTTTGCATTATCTTGAAACCCGGGTTTTGGGAACAGGAGCACCTGGATAATTTGAACTGGAAAACAGGGGAACACAAAGGCAAATCATTTTAGGAATAAGAAGCCTGAGAACAAGTTTAGAAGTAATTTGTGAAACAACGGATCACAAGCAAATTTTTCAGAACAAGTTTAGAAGTATTTTGTGGAACAACGGATCACAAGCAAAATGGAGACAAGGATTTTTCACCCCCCTCCCCCACAATCCTCACGGAAAGACCTCACAACTGGATAACTCAACTGCGGAGGCCAATTATTTTGCCATAAAACCTCACAAAACTCACGATGGGTTGGTACACGTTCTTGCTCTATGCTGCACTCCACCTCCGCAAGTATGCGAGCATGGACTATAGGCTATGGACCAGCCGCTCCAGCCTCCATGAACCTGTGAGCGGCCAGTAGGAACACACCGTCCCTTAATGCACCACTGAGAAGGAAAAGAATGACTAAAAATTAGTGAAACTGGTGACTAATAACATCAGTAGACTTGCTTATTTCTCCCAAGTCTTTCTCTATCATGGTACAAGTACAACACCGCAAAGAATACAATTACAGAAGAAATTTGAATTAGTAGCACTTAATATACAGTCATCTACGACGATCTAAATGGGTCTTTTAAAACTTAACTACCATGGTATATTCCATTTTTATACTACGAGAGGTTTTAGAATTTAGCATTAACGTGTTTTTTTTTTTTATTTCTCTTCGAATCGCGCGACATTACCAACATGACAGAGATATATTAAAATTCAGTCTTAAACAAAAAGCATCATCTCGAGGGTCTGGGGAGTAAACTCATACAAATCCTTATATTTATTCTCCAGAGCCTCGAGATACAGTCTTTTGTTTAGGACGGAATGCACGAAGCAGCAAGTTCTTACGATTTGCTTTGTTATTTGTTATACCTACCTCTTGTTGTCCAGGTAGTGTAGTGGTTATCACACCCGACTACTAACGGCGAGACGTGGGTTCAAATCCCGCTCAGGGCAAATTTTCTTTGAAAACATTTATTTGGAGTGTGCATTGTCAGGGTCTTTCTCTCTCTCTCTCTCTCTCTCTCTCTCTCTCTCTCTCTCTCTCTCTCTCTCTCTCTCTCTCACTCTCTCTCTCTCTCTCACTCTCTCTCTCTCACACTCACTCACTCACTCACTCACTCACTCACTCACTCACTCACTCACTCACTCACTCACTCACTCACTCACTCACTCACTCTCTTGTATTTTCTAGTTATTCTGAATGGGAAGTGATATTTAAGCTTATGTAGGCTCTTTGCCTTCTTGTTGCTGGACTGGAAATCGGATTTGTTTTATTGTTATGCTCGATCATATATCAGTCTTGAATTTTTTTGCTGCTCTGTATGTAAGTTTATGGCATCGGGAAAAATGTAAGTGATGCCATGTGGATGTATAATTCTCGCCATATATATATATATATAATAAAGAAATTACTTTGTGCGGATTTTTATTCACTTGTTGCAATACTTTGGAAAAATCAATCGTTCGCTGAGCTCATTTGAACTTCGTTTTCTAAAGTATTCAAATCGTGAATCAGAATCCGTACGTTGCACTTTCTGTGAAGTAAGCTATATTTATTGTATACTTAGCAACTATAGTAACATGCGTGTTGCACTCTATAACCTCTATTGCACTCATGAGCAATCAGAACATTCTGTTGCGTATATAGTAATTACAGATTAACTTAATGGTCTTTTGTTTCTTATCTTTTATTCAATCTGTCGTATGTTATAAAAAGACAATAAATCAACAAATAAAGAATATATCCAAAAAAAAAAACAAATTAATGTGTCTACGCATCTGGCTTTTGCTTACAGCGGCCTCGCTTCTAAAAATCAAAACAATCTTACGGCCACACTTACACTTGCGACATCACAGGATGTGCCGTCAGCCGCAGGAACACCTCTAGATAAGTATGAATATCCATCTTTTGTACAATGAAGCAAGCCACAATATACCTAGAATTAAGAGAATAATAATAAGAATATCTCATAGCTTCGAGCGGAACGCCAAAACAAGTACATGACTATATCAGTTCGTTGCAGTAGGATGCTGTGCTTCTTTTAAAACGCTCTTTTGAACGTTATTCCCTTGTTCACATATTCGCATTCATAAGCAGTTTTGAAAGGCTTGTAGTTAAGATCAAGTATTTGAGAAGTTTTGAAGCGACAGAGTTGTCAATAGACGACAGTTCCAATTTGTACTACTTATTATCATGAAACGAGAACCACCCCCTCCCCAACACACGCTCACACTGCCCATAAATTTAATCTGCTTCCTCTGTTTCAAGGCTAATGGAAACTATTTTATTGTTGTTTCACTGTCGAGTCATTCGGCAATATAGACGTTTTATGACAATTTTGGTAGCATTCCTTTGGTCTGTAAAGTGAATCCTTTTTCTTCGCCTTTTTTTTCATAACGACAGTAGCTGCTTTTCACAGTCGGAGAGAACATAATCACACTCTACACTCTGGGGCATTAACTTGCTGCAAGAGAGAATTAGATAAGAGTGTTGATTCATCACTTTGCGGCCTTGAGCCAGCGCAGTCACAAATGGATACTGATATGTACTTTGCGTGCGAAACAAACAAAGGGTTGCCAATTTTAACCAATCGGAAAAAGCCATGTCACGTGTGACTGCTTCTGCCATGTTTTTCTTTTTTTTTTTTATAAGGGGTATTGTACGGGTCCGCAAATGATCCCAGGACCGCAAATGATCCCAGAACCGCAAATGATCCCCAAACTGTACCGCAAATGATATCAGGACCGCAAATGATCCCATATTGGACCGCAAATGATCCCCATTTTGGACCGCAAATGATCCCGAAAAAAAATTGAGGAACGGCATGGAGGGTGGAATGGTCTGGACAGAGAATTAATGTGAAGAGCGCTTATTATTTTTATTAAAAATCACTTTAAATGGCTCACACAGGTTTCTGTCTCATTCTAGTTTTTCAGAAAGACTGAATTTTGTTTTCTGACCACGATGTTAGAATGTGCCACATTTATCGGATACAATCATTAAAAACTAACTTGGACGCAGTTCTAAACTGATTGTGACCAGGCGCCCGTTTCTCGAACTCTGCGTGTCTCTACTGTTTGTAATCGTTTCGTGGTTTTGCAGTTACTGGTTATGCGTGACTGACACCCAAATACATTTTCATACTCAATACGAAATGTCCCTGAATCGAGGCCGCTGGCAGACCCGATTTTTCTAGGAAAATCGAAAAAGACTCTGCTCGCACGGTTCGAGAAACGGGCCCCTGGTCAGAATCAGTTTAGAACCGCGTCCAAGTTAGTTTTTGATGATTGTGTCTGGTAATTAAAATGTGGCAAATTTATAACAGCGAGGCAAGAAACAAAATTCAGTCTTTCTGGAAAACTATAAGCCAAGACTTACAGTGCGACGCGCCTTAGCGTGGCCATAGTTAATGCATGGAGATAGTTATGAAACTCGACAAGTTGCTTTGTTTCATGTTTTTGTCCGTATTTTTGGCCTTGACTCTGCACAAAACACACCTTTTTTGAAGAAGATAACCAATCAAATCCTTCGATTTAATTATGCGTATATAAGTTGCGAACCCGTGCGAAGCGAAAACAAAAGATTGTGCAGGGTCTCGGTCAATTCAACATCGATTGCGACATTGTTCTCGCTTTTAAAGGTTTTAAGGTTTCATAACCAGTCCCTCGATTAACTGTGCCGTGGCCACCTAACAAAGTTTTTTAGAAATTGTCCCCCAATCAGGATGTGTGAATTTGATTGACAGTCACGCCTGATTGGAAAGTTCGCACAGTTGTAAGTTGAACACTGTAGGATGGGTTGTTGAGTTGACGCATTTACACGTAATTGTCAAATGTGAAAATTTGTTGGGTGGCCACGGGAAGGCGCATTGCACTGTAAAATGATTTGAATAAAAGCGCTCTTCACATTAAACTTTGTTTCCACTCCACAACAAATAGCAACACAGCATCGCTGAACCAGATAAGTTTATTTTGGAGCGCCTGGCGAGAACCAACCCGAACTCTATATAACGCAAACAATTTACAAACTACGTAACAAATCCTTAAAAAGCAACCAAGGATAAAGCTATCTCCGCACGTACAAGTCGTTTACAAGTGCCAGTAGGGCTGATGAGCCACAACACTTTAATTAATGCGCAAAATATATAGCCTACTACTCCGAACGAGCAATCAGTCTTCGTACCAGTTAGGCTGGACAACAACAGCTCCGTCATTGCATTTGGCTATAAGATAAACAGGCCATATTGGCCTACTTGCCCAAATAGGCTCACATTATAAGCTTTGTGCCAGTCAGGCTGCCTGTTAGGCTGGGGATCATCAACTCAGACGTAAAATATAAGTAAAATACAATATAAACGTAAATTACAAAAAACTAGTAGAGCTGAGCAAATGCAGTTTGAACGGAGGCCAGAAAAAACCTGCCAGAAAAAACTTGGGTAGGAACCAAGGCTCAAGCTCCAAGCGATTAGAAGCCCATCCTACGATCGAAGCCTTTACAAAAAGGAAATGAGAACAGCCGATCTTACCACACTGGATGCATGGTACCTAGAAAAGAAAACTAAACAAAGAAAAAATTAAACGAAACGAAAGAACGCGGTTGGTTCGGAAGCCTAGATGACAACCACGTGTTATACCCGGTCTTATATACCCCTACATCGTTGCCCATGATGCCCCGGCCTGGAACCCAGGCCCTTGCTGTATCTCGTGCCAACAAATAGTTATTTCAGTCTTATGCGCTAGCTCACTCGTCAGAAACAACATCTCTCTATCCAGACCATTCCACCCTCCATGCCATTCCTCAATTTTTTTTCGGGATCATTTGCGGTCCGGGATCATTTGCCGTCCTGGTATCATTTGCGTTACAGTTTGGGGATCATTTGCGGTTCTGGGATCATTTGCGGTCCTGGGATCATTTGCGGACCCGTACAGTATGACAAATTATCTTATTCCAACTCGCTTATATTTCTCTTCAAGTTTTGGAAGTTACTTGATATCTGAAACCACCAGGCAAGAAATAAGCTTAAACCAAACAAGTTTCTTGAATTTTTGGGAAAACGCAATTTTAGTCCGACGTTTGCCGTGGGCAGCTACAGAGTTAAACCCATTCATACGTTGATCAACATCCAGTGATTTCTTTGACTAGGACACACTTGGGTTTGCGTGCAAGAGCCTCTTGGAGGAAAAACAGCAATAGTTAACATCGCTTACCGGTTTACTTGCTCGAAAGTGTTCATTATAATGAGATTGGCACTGTTTATCGGCATCCCACAATTCACCAGGCAAAAGTGACGGGTCCACTCTAAGAGGGAGTCTGGGTAGAGAACCAATTGGTTCGTTGTCAAGGCAAGACGAACGACTGCTCCTGTACAGAAAAAAATAATAATAACAAAATAAAAATAAAATAACGTAAAATAAATAAAATAAATAAAAACAATAAGAAAATTAGAGAACAAGCAAACCTTTACAGGGCCTGAAGGCGGAAAGAAAAGCCACATGATTTTTGTTGGACAGACAATTTTAAAGGATATTTTTAAATTTTGATAATTTCTCTGCTATCTATAGCGAGAATATTTTTGACGTCGCCTATTGTCATTAATGAACCAATCAGCGCCTCATTGGCTGCCAAGACAGAGGGTCTTTGTTTCCGTGGTTGGCACATTTAATACCAAAAGCAATGTTTGTAAACAGAGATCTTCCCTATAGTACAAGATAGCAAATTTATAGAGAACGTGCCTGGAAAACTCGCATCAATCTGCCCGTCTCTTTCAAGATGTTTAAGTTGTACGCATCAATTTAATTTGACTACAAATCGGAACGCTTTCTAGAAACTACGCTATATCGAATGAGATCGGCACTTCAATTGTAATAGTTAGTGGAAGAGGAGAAAAGTTCAATAAAGATGCCTTATGTTAAAAAATTTTTATCTTAACACAAAATAACATCAAATGCCTTATGGTAACAAATTCCGGGATTCCGGGACCAATTTCCATGGAAGGCTCTTGGTCACTAAGAATTTCATCAATGCTCTTCAATGTTGGGGACTGTTCATAAAAAGGGAACTAGGTCCAGTCGCAAATGGAATAAAAATCGAAATCCTTCACGATCCTGCTGGATAACGTGAGAGCTCAGAAACTAACTCTGATTGATTGATTAATTGATTGATTGATTGATTGATTGATTGATTGATTGATTGATTGATTGACTGGCAGACTGATGGATGGTTACATGGACCAATTGATTGAGAGTACCTAAGAAATTCCTGCATAAAGGGTCGGCTGCAAGGTGACCATCTCATGGCATTTTCTCCACTGGGCAAAACCGGATTCATAATATACTGTCCACACGCCTGATGATGATTGAGGCCAAAGCTGTGAAAACATTTAATAGAATTTGCAATTATTTCCCTGTTAATAAAAACTCACTAAGGCCCATAGGCTCCATTTTCGTGCGAATCTGCTTTGCAAGTACCTTTTTGCCCTATATTCTAATTAACACTTGCTCATCGGCTTCTTACAAAAAAAATACCTTTTACCACTTCTCGGCCAAGTGAAAAGCTTTGCCATATACTTCGAAGAATTTCTTAGGATGAGGCACTTAGAAGATTGGTTTATGTCATCGCATGTGCCTTCGTGCACAACAGAGTGAAATTAATCCTTAATTGCACGAAGGCATATTACTATTACACGTTTCACATAAAGGGCAGAATTATTTAAAGGAAGCCCGTTCAGTGCCGCGACAGATTACGATCAACTTAACTGACCAATTGGTTCAATGAACAGTTTAATCTTAAAATTAAAGCAAACAGACTTTCATTAACCCTGCCAGCAGAGACTTTCTTAAATCTACGAGAAAGAAAGGACTCTGCAGAAATCATGTCAAGTCTTTTTTCTACAGAGACTGTCTTTTTCGCCCTCTGGCGAGTTTTAGAGAGGCTCTGCTTGCATGGTGACTTTCATTCGGTTAAGGTCCAATTCAATAAATCGTTGGTGACAACAGAAATGGAGCTTAAAATGAATTTTATAAGTGGACAAAAAAACAATTTAATCGCAGAGCATTCTCTTTGTAACTTCGCTTCCTCTGGAAAAGCAATTGTTAAACCAGTTGGGATCAACTAATGATGCCATCTTGATTATCAAAAGTGCCCTCTCGATTAAGAAAAAAATGGCTTCCGTGTAAGCCAATCAGAATTCAATAATTTGCCCGGTATCTGATAACTAATGGTAGTAGGACTGAGTGGAGTCCATTTCGTCTGTAATCATACGACTGATTACAAAATCTGACGACCGCACAGCGAGTATGATAACAGACCGAATTGGACGACACGAAGTCCTCTTACCAATTAATCATAACAGGAGCCCATGACTAGGAGTTTCCCAATGCATTATATCCTTGACTCCACCTTTGCGCGTATCTTTCTATTTTTAGAACTAATCCTTCAGCAAGAAACTCACTTTTACAACAATTTACATCAATTTGCACAATTTGCATACATTGTTTTTGCTACTTTTGTCTTTGTTCCACAATAACTTTATTCTGATTGCCATTCTAAACAGTGTGTGCAGAGCCGAAGAATTCGTGGCGTTCTAGAAATAGAAAGATACGAGCAAGGGTGGACTCATAGGGCTTGTATAGCAGAGGCAAGTTCCTAATCATGCGCTCCTGATCATAAAAATTACAATTGTCGAGAAAAGAAGAAGGGCCAAGTTATAAAAGAAAGGGAAGATTTGCATCAAAAGACTGACAAAGGAGGCGTAAATTGTTTAATGTCGCTCTGACAGAAAGACAGAAAGCAACAATTATAAAGATTAAGCGTTTGCAAACATCCCAATAGCGAGAATTTAAATCTCCAAATATTTTCCCCCAACAGTCACTTGTTGTTTACGCTTCAGTAAGCTTCACCAGAATTGGCCATTTTCTTATCCCCCATAATGCATTTTGTTTGCCCCCGAATTTTGCGTAAAGCATTGTTTTCAAATGCTCTTGGAAATATGCAGTTGCCCAAGAGCTTCTGAAAACAGTGGTTTATGCTTTTTTTTTTCTGAGGGGGGGGGGGGGGGGGAGCGGGCAGGAGGTAGTGTGGCCCAGTGGCGAGGGCGCTTGCCTTGAGATCCGGAGATCCCGGGTTCAAGACCCGTTCTGATCACTCGTTGAATTTGATCCTGGTAGTCCCTGATTCAACTTCCCAGCTGCACTTGTAAATAGTAAACTGGTTTGCCCCCGGCTAGTTGGGATTCTTAACAATTGTTGTTTTTCTCTTCAGTCGTTTCGTTGTGTTTCATTGGCCCTGAAAAAGGCCTATAAGGAGCGGCCACTTAAGTATGTATTGTATTGTATAAGCAAAAAAGTGTATTATAGAGAATGCGAAACTGGTCAATTGGTTTCTGTGGATATTTATTAAAAGGCGACTTACTTGTGCCCAGTTTCGTGTGCAATTGTCCCTGCAGTCTGCAGTCCTAATTCGTGATTGACGTTAAATGCTCCACTAGCTGTTGCACACAGTTTTCCAACTTCTGCAATTCCTGTTTAATCATAAAATTTTAGACATTTCTCTTCCTCTCTTTCTGGTATTGTGAAATACATAGCGTAATATCATGAGGAGATTGTCCCCTTCTTCTTCTGGGGTGTAACAACCTGCACTGGAAAAATAACTTTGATAAAATACTTCAAGCCCATGAAAAAGTTATATTTTGATAGGCTGATGTAATATAATTTTTACGATATTCTGCTTCTTGACTGAACTCAAGGTTTAAAAGAAGGTTTTACGCTTTATTTGTCCTTTTCACTGCTACAGTGCGAGTTAGAAGCTTCAATATGTACACTCAAAACAGTACAACACTTACCGCCAGCTCCAATGAGGCTATAATGGAATCATAAAAAGAAAAAAATATTAATAATAAGGGAACCTGTGCAACAACATACTGGCACATATTTCATGTCTTTAGGCGAAGACTGATGATAATTTCTCCCATTGTTAAAGAAATACAAAAAACAATTGGATGCTTTGCGTCGTGCCTCGCTACCCGGCTGCCTTTATTGTTTGCTTGTCTCTTAGGACGGTCACTATATTTAATATACAAGTCCATGAAACAATGAAACACATACAATGTGGAAACATTTGAGAACAAAAAATAACAAATAATTCATTCATTCTCGTCCCAGAGCCCTCTTTTTCTATAGACGAAACGAAGGAGTCGAAAACGCGACCAAAAGAAACGAAAGGCTCTGGATACGAGATTGGTAAATAACATAATTAACTAATTGTTGACTAAACAAAACAAAAAGTTTCCCCGGCGCCGCCAAGGTCATCTTTGCGCTGCATGTAATTTCAAACTTACCTGGATATATACGAAGTGACATCCACAGTTCCCGCAGGAATGTTATTCGATGCCCAAGACTTGAATTTATCTAAGAAATTTCCGTCATACATCCCAAGCTACCAAAAAAGGAGATATTCAGTAGGTTAAGGTAATTGGATAAGAGATTGGAATTAATTATCAGAAGATATTGTAAGTCTAACAAATTTCAAAGAAGCATTAGTAAGAGTTCCTGTGTGATAAGTTAACGTTGCAATCTTGACTTTTATTTTCATTTGTTTTTATGCACATATTTGAAGATCCGCCATAGGGATTTTCTTTAGGGAATACAGATAAACTGGGTTTTCCGCAATAGGAAGATAATACCGAATTAGGTAATATATAGATTTAGCAAACCCTAAAAGCGGAGCTCCCGTTTCTAACCCCAGAAGGCAATGTAGTTTACATGGAAATAATTATGCTTCTGCATAAATCACAAAATTTAATCATCATTACTGTATACAGGTCACAGTGATCAAACAGATCAAAACAAACAAGCCTTGCAAACAACCAACGATTTTAATCAACAACTAAAACTGAAATGACATGCACAGTAATCGCTTTCACAACATTTTGCGTTTGGTAGACAATCTTTTACTCCCTCTCTGTTCAGTTTAGATCAACAGCAGAAATCTAATTACTTACTAAATTCGCTTACTTGACCGCAATTTCACAGTCAAACAAAGCAGCTCATGACTGAACATCCATTTCACACAAAAAGCCTTTAAATGTGATTGATGAAATATGCAGAATCTCTGTCAACACGGAATTAGCGAATTTTACAAAATCTGAGAGGCTGCGAGGGATATCAGTTAAGAAGGAAAACATTTTACCCGAAAGCTATCAGTTGTAAATAGGTTTTTTGTCTCTCGCTCTATTTCTTTCAGCTTTACGGTGATTTTCTCTGAAATTTTCTCTTCTTCTCCTTCCTCGGCTTCTCTCGAGTCTTTCTTCGCTCAAATTTATCAAGTTTCGTCGCCTCTTCTCTCGTTCTCGTTCCCGC
Source organism: Montipora foliosa (assembly GCF_036669935.1). Lineage (NCBI taxonomy): Eukaryota > Metazoa > Cnidaria > Anthozoa > Scleractinia > Acroporidae > Montipora > Montipora foliosa. The sequence continues at coordinate 44,464 of NW_027179454.1, read as the reverse complement.
TCTTTGTTGCTTTTTATAGTACTGCTCCTTATCCCGTTGCTCGTTGCCGAATGCAACGCTGCAATGCAATTTCCCGCCAAGGAAAATTGCCCGAACACTCCCGTCCCCAGAGGCTCCCATGCCTCCCCACCTCCACCCTGACAGTGTGTACGAGCGGACACAGGTGACGTCATAAACAAAATTTCTCGCATGGATATATTTTTCAAAAATTCTTATCCATGGTGCTCCGCTGGCGCGCTTGGCCCGCCTGAACTCCGCTAAAAAAAGACACTAAAGGTGGAAAAGGAACATGTCTTAATGTCATTGTAGGTTCATCAAATAGGCTTTATCTTCATTGGTGTTAGTTTGTAGTTTTGCAACAGGGCGTGCTTCCCAGGGGGGAAAATAGCTTGTGTTGCCTTATTCCATAAGATATTTTGTCTACGTTCCCACGTTCCCAAGTTCAAATTAGCAGTGTTACTTTGTTCCCCAAAACGCCTGGGAGACCACCAAAAGGCTCTCCACAAATGATCATCAAACGCAACTACGAATGATTAATACTGTAATGCGCCAGTGAGAAGGATAATAGTTTCGTTGCTTGGCAACGGGCGAAAGAGCAACTAAAAAATGAGAGTCCTACTCAGGATTTGTACAGACGGCCGCTGTAACACCTGTCGGATGCTCGGCATTTTCAGTTATCGTTTCGCGCGTTAACAAGCAACTAGCGTATCATCTTCCATTCTCTCAAGTCTAAATAAGATCAGCTAAAGCTAGACATAGCAACCAATTCGTAATTGCAAAAGGAACCAAAATTGTGGGCGCGACAATTTCATGTATACTCAAGTTTCGCTAGCTTGGGCGGGAAAATCGCATGTATAATAAAGCTTCGCCCCTTGCTAGGAAAACAGAATGTTCAGCTCCTCACCATCGTTGAATTCAAAACGACAATATGCTTTACGACATAGGAAACCCTTATGTCTCCGATACTAGGATCTTCGAATACGCCAGCAACCTGCAATAAAAAAAAAACTGCATGGATACCAAAGATATGATTGTAGTCCATAATTGGTACGTTTGTCAATTAAATTACCTCTTAGTTTCACTTTGCATTTTTCAGGAATTAAAAATTCCTTAACCTAACATAGTTGGTAACCAACAACAACAAAATCAAGAGCTCCGTGTACTCAAATTAACTATGTTCAATTTTTGGCCCATAAATGGTAAGGGAAATTGGATTCTTAAAATAATCCAGGAACTCTATTCATTCAATTCAATAAAACTAAGGGAAAGATACCAGAAGTTATTCCGGTCGAGAATATCAGTCTGCAGCCGGGTGTAGATGTCGATTTTGGCAAGCCAGGAAAACCGTAGTACTCGGAGAAAAAGTGTCGGAGTCAGATTGAGATCGGTTGAAATTCACCCCACATACGACCTCATGGCCTAGACCAGGGTGGAACCCGGGTCGCAGAGGTAGAAGGCGCTGTTAATAACTGCTTAGACATCCTGACCGAAGTTAATTATAACTCCAGCAACGTTGGTACTCAATAACCCTAGTGACAGCGCGGAAGATTATATAGGAATAAAGAAAAAGGTTCAAGGATTTGAACTATTCAGGGACTCAAAATGAATGTATTTTCAACTGAGATAACTTGCAATCTACGTAGAGAAAGGCAAGAAGAATACGGAGGGAAAGAGTATTTTCTTACAATATTGCCAAGTACAAGCAAGGCCGTCGAGATGTTCATTGTTTGGGAATATCTCTTTGACGTGATTTCATCTGTCACTAAGGCAACCTCCAGAATTTTATTTGGTAAGCTTGAACTTCTTTTAACTGGGAAAAGAAAGCAAAACCAAGCAAAAGTTATAAACATATGTAAACAAAATCTCGTAGGTCAAGGTTACAATGAGCGAATTTTTTTTTTATAAGCCTATTTAGTGCAAGGAAATCAGGTGACATGGGCTCTCAACTGCTATATGTTGTATGCAAATTGTTTCTACATTATTACACGTCATGGTAACAAAACGTAAGGGAATTGAGCCTGGCACTCGATCTCGACTACTATTATCTTACTAACATCATTTTACCTTTGGAGTTAATGAAGCTACCATGTTTTGTTTCCTCCGAAGGAGGTGATATTTTCATTGATCTTTTGACAACAACGTGTGACCTTGACCCGTCCTTTCCCCTGTTCTGAACGTGTTCTTCGAGATGGGTGGGCAGTGGCTGAACGTACAGGGTGTCCTGGGAGCGTTGTATAACACCATGCTGGAAAAAAAAATTGTTAGAGTTTGCTTATTTTTATAGGAGAATTACATGCAACCTGTTCGTTAGGTTATCACAAACAGCTAACGGCTATTTTCCATTTGTCAAATAAACGGTTTTCTGCAACTCATTTACTTAGTGGAGATGCATGGCCTGTTGAGACCATTTTAAGAGCGGTAGGCCAAAAAGTTCTAGGCGAGACAAACGTGTTAGGGGATATAGTTTACGTATTTGTCAGGAATTACATGTCATCTGGAGCCGTTGAGCTCCAATTGACAATAGGAAGTTTAAGCAAAGGCGAAGGCTACGGCAACGAAAGCGTCAGTCCAAATATAACTTAGCGCAATCGCAATTATTCCGTCTTGTTCTCATTGTACAATACAAGCGAACTATCCTGTAACTGGATGGGTACGAACGGTTAATTTTAAAATCAAAACTGAAAACGACTTTTTCATTGTTATATGCTCACGTTGTTGCCGCAACCTAAAATTCGTTGATTTCACGTAGTTTTTTTGTGGAGTACGGCAGAGAAATGCACGGAAATTCGTGTTGCACGTGCAGCTCGTGTATTTTTCCTTTTTTTTGCTTTGTAGCGTTACCGTAGCCGTACCCGTCGGCTTTGCTTTAACTCCCTAATGATTGGCATAGGCTGTCCCTTTACCATACCCCTCCCCTCCCTTCCACAGTCTCTGATATTAGAGAGATTTAACATCACGTTTTACGTGAAACGCGAACGGCAAAAGTGACCACGTGACCATGATTTTCTCACCAGCCCTCCGTCATCGCTCACTGCTACCATAGAGTCTGGGTCATTTGCAAGCTTTCCAAGGTAGAAATTGTTTCTGGGAATGGGAAGAAGCTCCATCGATCCATCACTACGCATGACTTCAACCTTTAGGTCGGGTGACACGAGTTTTCTATTCAGTGAAAGTTGGAGGGGCACCTCTTCTTCAAAAGCGTTTAATTTATAAAGCTTTTTTTCATGAAGGGCATCACTTGTTAGAGCTCTCTTTGGTCGCTGGTGCTTTTCTCTTTCTGATGTATAAAATACATCAAGGTCGTATTCAGGAACTGCGAGAAAAGAATCGAAAGGGATGCATTTCAATTGACAAACACGCAATTAGTTTTCACTGAAAATTTAAGCTGCAATCTAGTACAGTTGTAATTCCGGTCAGGACGGAAACTGTCAGTCTCTCGACAACGAAACGAGAATGTGTGGATTTATTCAAGACCATTACATATGGTTCAGAACAAGAAATCTTCAGCAAATTATGCTGGTGATCTGAGATCGACATCATTATTTTCTAAGTGGCGTCTACAACGACTTGCATTGGTTACTCAGGGAATCTACGTTAATTATTGTCTTATAAATGCTAAATCTGCCTGCATCGTTGTCAGAAGAAATCTTATATTATATTACCCAAGAATCAGTTTCTCATAGCCAAGCAAGGCTGGATTTCACTCATATTCTCTTTAAAAAGTAGGTAAAAACATATATAATAAAAATAAACTAAAGCGAACCCCCCAAATATTGGCATCAAAGTGCCGGACATGGAATGGAAAACCACCGGACCAAACGTCTGGACTCCGGCCTCAAACGAAAACCCATTTCCATGCATATAGTTTTGATTTGTCTACTTATTAAGTCTCTGAAAATAAAACTAAGGGATAGGCCTTTTGCAACAAACGATCACATGGTACAAAATCCGCCATGCTGGAGGGCAAGGTCATTATTATCCCCCAACTGGGACATTAAAACAAAGGCAAGTCAAGTTTGACTGGTTCAGGTCTCATTGTTTTAATGTCCCAGTGGGGGAATAATAATGAGCTTGCCCTCCAGCATGGCGGATTTTGTACCATGTGAGCGTTTATTGCAAAAGGCTTGTTAGTGTTCTATTTAAAAAATTCCTAAGGGGATGCCCCCAGACCCCCTAGGTATCTCGCGCTCTCGCGCCTTTCAAAAACCCTGTACGAGGAATACAAGGGCATCAGGACTCGTTTTGACCCAATGAGGTCTGGCAATAAAAACTGATTACACTGGTATTTACTAAGATTGTTTTTCCACCTACTTAAAGTCATCTTGATATGAAGGGAAACAGGTCTGGCGCCGTGGTTAAATCATTCCCTTTCCCCCTTGCCAATCTGTTGTCCGAGAACCCGTCAAATCAAATGAAGTAACTTTATTTATCCACAGTATTCTCATTAGTTACATTCAGTAGTACTTGTAAAATACTGGTTATTAAAATTCGTAATATAAGCTATCTAAAACTACAAGAAATCAAGTAAACTGTTTTACATGAGAGAAGTGTTTAACCAAGGAATTACATCAAAAGAATACCCTGCAGCTAGCATGAAAAGATGCTAGAGATCCTGCCCGCTGCAACAGAGTTGGTAAACTGTTCCATAATTCCAGACCACTATACCTGGAACGGTTCTTAAGAAAGTCGGTGTTTCGTCTGATTTGAGTTAAATTGATATGATTTTTACTATAGTGTCCCTAATTAGCTCCAATTAGCGCCCAAGCGCTAGAATACTTGACACTTTAATAAAGTTAATATTATTATACCATGATAAAATGTGTTTAGCTCACGTTATATCGCAGTATATAGTAATGTCGTTGTTGTCAACGATTGTCGGTTCTTTTTTTTTTGCTACACAGTCCGCGCACTTGTTGTTAATTGTGCAAACTAATGTCCATGTACTACAATTAAAACTATGTCCAGGGGTACATTACCTCTAGACAGATCATCTGTTCCAAAGAAATGCTGTAATTCCATCTTTGTCATCTTCTGATGCAGCGTGTGTTCTGTCTGAATCGAAACAAGCATGCATGCATTAACTCATCAATTCACGAAAGCTGTAATCGTTATCGTAACTTGAAAAAGTAAATCAAAGGAGGAAGAATCAACTCTTTCAGCTAACCTTTTTCGAGAGAGTCCCTGCCGTGGCTGTCATCAAGGTAAAAACGAGAAAAAAATCACACCCGTTATTACTTATCATTAGGTGCCTCTCATGTTGCTGTTATCATCATCATCATCATCATTACTACTATTATTATTATTATTATTAGTATGATTTTATTATTATTATTAGTATGATTTTATTATTATTATTATTTAATTATTATTATTATCATAAACAAGCAAATATTAACGTTAAAAGCCGACGTTTCGGCGTCATCGTGACACCATTCTCAAGGCAAATAGGATAAATAATGCGATATCGGTTTGATTTAAATAGTCTCTACAAATTAACATAACAACAAAGGATCACAAGTTCTTCAAGTGAATACCTTCGCGCGAATAGAATCCGTTTGCACGTTTAGGGATGGTTTAAGTTTTCTTATGAAAAGCATCTCCTTAATTAGGCAATCAAACTTGTTAGTACATTTGGTAAGCACGTGAAATTGTTCTGAAAAACAAGGTGGTACGTTTGAATTATGGTCGCCAAAATAATGTTTACAAATTGACGACGATTTTTGTTTGTGTCCATCGACGCGTTCGTGGAGGTGGTCGCGAGTGTAACCAACATATCCTGCATCGCACAGGTTACATTGAAATTTATAAACTACACATTGTTGGTTAACAATGGCTGGCTTGACTTCTCGAACTTTAAGGTCTTCGTTGAGTTTTCTGCTGACGAACACGGGCTGAATGGTGGTCCTGATTTTTGAGCTGAGGTCTGTGAGACGCCTTTTCACTACATTAGCGGAGACCTTATCTTTGAAAGGTATGATAACTCGGATGGGGGGGTGTAGTCGTGTCGGTTGATGGAATGTGCTGCTGGTCTGCTACCTTAGAATCTACAAATTTCTTGACAGCCAGGTTGAACAGGTGCTCCGGGTACTTAAGCTTTAAGAATACAATCTTAAGTCGATCGCATTCTTGTGAGAAGTAAGACCAGTCGGACGATATGCGGTAAGCACGATCTAACATTGTGGTAATTAGATTGCGCTTGTAACGGATGTCCACGTGGCTCTGGTAGTGGAGTAAAAGGCCCGTGTTGGTTGGTTTTACCTAAACCTTGGTCTTGATTCTGGTAGCTAAGTTTAACAGTTCAAAACCAATGAAAGGAAGCGAAGCATTCCGTTCCACCTCCATAGTAAACTTTGCTGATGGGTGGCAATTGTTTAGGGTGTCAAGAAAAATCCCGGCTGATGCTATGTCAGGCATGATGGTAAAGGTGTCATCCACATATCGTCGATAATAGGAGGGCAATTTGTCATCTTGATCGAGTTTATCTTCAATGGAGCACATAAAAACATTGGCGAGCAGAGGACCAAGAGGGGATCCCATTCCGACGCCATCTGTTTGCTCATAGAGATTTCCATTGAACTGAAATAGTTGGTTCTTAGTGGCTGCGTTGAGTAGTTCAATTAGCTGGTCTCTAGATAGGTTCAGTTCATGAGTCTTGTTAAACCAGTCATCATTGAAAGCCTTGTCAGCTAGAATCTGGATAGTTTCATCCAATGGTACATTGGTAAATAGAGAGGTGACATCGTAAGATACGAGAATATCACCTCTCTTGATCTCAAGGCTTTGTACTTCGTTGACAAACTCAAAGGTGTCTGTGACTGTGTACTGGTTACATGAGAGTGGTTTCAGTTTCTCATCCAGCCATTTAGCCAACGCGTAGTTATACGTATGCGTAGCGGAGAGAATTGGGCGCATAGAAAGTTGCAAAGAAGTACTTTAGATATGACGGCACTAATTTGCTTTTCCCGTTGTAAAAGCGGATGATAATATTTCACAGGTCTTCCTCTTGTTTTGGGTCTCTGTGTATCAACTGGTCTAAATTTGCTGGTGTCATTGATGGAAGCTTCAGATAGCAGGCGCAGATATTCGGATTTGTCCAAAAAGTTCGAGAAGTCAAGCCAGCCATTGTTAACCAACAATGTGTAGTTTATAAATTTCAATGTAACCTGTGCGATGCAGGATATGTTGGTTACACTCGCGGCCACCTCCACGAACGCGTTGATGGACACAAACAAAAATCGTCGTCAATTTGTAAACATTATTTTGGCGACCATAATTCAAACGTACCACCTTGTTTTTCAGAACAATTTCACGTGCTTACCAAATGTACTAACAAGTTTGATTGCCTAATTAAGGAGATGCTTTTCATAAGAAAACTTAAACCATCCCTAAACGTGCAAACGGATTCTATTCGCGCGAAGGTATTCACTTGAAGAACTTGTGATCCTTTGTTGTTATGTTAATTTGTAGAGACTATTTAAATCAAACCGATATCGCATTATTTATCCTATTTGCCTTGAGAATGGTGTCACGATGACGCCGAAACGTCGGCTTTTAACGTTAATATTTGCTTGTTTATGCTTTAAGAAATCATTATTATTATCATTGTTATTATTTATTTCTTAATTAAGTTTTTTTTAAATAACTTTTTCCCCCTTAAATTTAACTTATCCATGTTCCTGCTTTCTTGATTTCAGTGAATATCTCTGCAGTTTTATTTATTTAATTTTTTTTTTTTTTGTGGAGGGGGGGGGGGAGGGGGGGGAGAGGGGTTACGGCCGGTTTTTATTGGAAATGTTGTCTTAATTTTAAGGTTTAAGAAGAATAGCTGGCATCTGTTCCAAGGATTGGAGGTGACAAGTTTTCACCTGATGTAAGAGTGACAAAGAACTTCAAGTACTGTGATAAGGAAGAGAGGCTGGCACAGTGGTGAAAGCACGCGGCTACCACCAATGTGGCCTGTGTTCGACTCGGCGTCACATTTGGGTTGAGTTTATTGATTCTCTACTCTGTTCCAAGACGTTTTCCTCCGGGTACTCCGGTTTTCAAAAACCACCTACGATTTCATCTGAGTTGATATGGCTTGATTCCATTCCTTTACATTGTTCCCAATTAATGTCTCAGACAGAGCCGTAACACAGTACAAGTTTGTAACTATTGTTAATACAATTTTTCATGTTAAGTGTATCATAACATATGTTTATACGTGAACATGCTATGCACTGTCATCATTAATTAACTTTTTTTTTTATCATACCTTCTTGAAGAAGCCATTTAAGAACAAATAATAAGCATACGTTTTTAGTCGTCATCCTGTGAAAGAGAGAAACAAATTCATCGATAGATTATTATTTTGTTTTTTTGTGCACAAGTGTGATAACGAGACTAAGAAGTTTTGAAAGTTCTCGCTGGCCTACATTTGAGGACGTTTAAAACAGCACGAGTGGCCATAAATCACTAAATGCACGAGAAAGTTCATAGGATTTTTTTTCATTTATTATATCGTTAAAAAAAAACATTCTCATTCTCCTGTATTGCACTCTATAACATATTTTATGCATTTGTTATTGACCAGTCAGAATCGCGACATTCTGTTGAGTACACAATGGAGATGCATATAGAAGAATACATATTGAAAATAAATTGCTGCTATGCAGTATTAAAAAAAATAATAATAAACGAGACGTATTGTCTCATCTGGTTTAAATAGGTGGTTTTCACGTTACGTCATCGCCGCCATGTTGGTGGACACTGAATATTAGTGAATCACAGCTAGTGAGCGCAGTACCTGAGAGGTATAGTGATGCTTCAATACCGGTCCTGTATCAAATCAGCAATGATTTTTAACCAATTCTGTTTCTGTTCCAAGTCAACCAATTCTTTTTCAACATTTGAAATGGCTAGTTCACGGTATTCAAGACCTCCATGGATCAAATCACTCCAAATCACTACCTATATAAACTTGAACGATCATAGAAATTTCAGTTTAAACGATTTTTGTCTGTTTCATTTCATTTTGTGCCTTTTTGAAAGTCCATCATTTAAGTGTTAGTGACAGGTCACCTTTAACTTGACTTTTTCTGAAGCAAGAACTAAATCTTCATTTTTCATCTCTGCTGGTGACAACTCGCCGATCCTTTAGCAAGGACACAGTTAACGTTTCTTCTTATCTTGTGAAGAACAGTTCCAAACAAGTGCTTATAATTTTGATCATATTCTTTAGACGTATAAACAAAGACCTCCCATAGAAGCTGAAATGACCAGCTCCCAACGTCAGTTTCATAGCTCAGTTGGTTAGAGCGTCACACCGGTACCGCGAGATCACGGGTTCAAAACCCTGTTCAAGTCCTGAATTTGACAGGGCTTCTCTGCGCAGTTGCTTAAATGGCGTCCATAACTGCAAGGATCATAGCTTCATTTAAAGTAATCACTTTCCCTCAGCTTTTAAAAATGAAATGGATAGCGACACTTAGATTCCAAAACAATCTCAAGAAGATTGGCAAATTAGGCGTTCATAGGTCAAGTAAAACATTTTCTTTCTCTAAACTTTTGAAATTGAGAACATCAATAGACTTTTTTAGAATTAATAACATAAGAGAAGCTTCACAAATAATAATGATTTCTAGCACTCATCATTTTGTTAAATGTAACTGGATAAAATCGTCACACAGAAGCAAAAGTGTTTTTTTTTTTCAAATTTGTTTTTTAAACATCTTGGATAAGATTACTCACCTAAACAATATCTAACGTTTGCATCCCGCTTGCGGGACATTGAATTGTCATGAGACGATGATTTCTCTGCAGTGAAAGCGAGTAGTTACCGTCATACACATCGGGATTTTTTCACATAGACAGGTGTGGAAATCGGTTAGTTTCTCATCATTTCGTTAAAAAAATATATATCAGCTTTGTGATATCCATAAAGCAAATTTTGCAAAGTAAATATCTAAAAACACACCATATAAAGTGCTTCTTTATTTTCAAGTACAGAACAAAAGGGAGATTTAAAGCAGCGTTTTGTAATATTTAACAGCTTCCCCTCTTAATAACATAGAGGGCAAAATTACTGAATACTGATTGGTCAATGAAGAGGGCATTTTTTCTTAATTTTGCTTGAGAAGAGGGCAAAATTACTCGCTCACGATTGGTCGAACGCCAAAAATTCTCGCTCCTGATTGGCTGAACGTATCTCTTCCACATTCAGTTGGTTTCTTCTGTTTGAGCAAAGCAACTTCGTCTTCATCGAAGTTTGTCTTTTAATTCGCGCTGCATTCGCCGAAAAGGCATAAAGATTAAGAATTGGCTTTAAAAGATGATCTGAAATTTGAATTTTCGAGTGACAAGAAGAAGGGCAAAAGGTTTTTTTCGTGAAAAGCTTAAAACTTGGATCGGCTTACATGGCGCCCGGAGTAGCGGGATTATGTGGTTGAAAAACAAAATGATTCCTTTCGTCAAGGGCTTTCAGTTTACCACGACATCTTGCAGCTCAACAAAAAAGGTCACAGAACAATTTGCCATTGACGGGAGGAACTAGTAGCTCAAATTTGGTGGATTTTTTTGGACAAACCGTTTGCTATGTTTACGGATGCGTATTTGCAAGTGGTAAAAACCTCTACATCACAGGTGAATAAAATAAATTGAAGCTTAACATTTGATTTAATCGTTGTTACTGTTGTTCAGGAATGAAACTCGTATTTTCCTCTCGAGTGGATGTAAATAAAAATCATCTATACTCGTTTTGGACACAAAGAGCAAGTTGACTTGCTTGTTTGTCAGTTGTTTTGCTTCCGTGCGAACGAGTGTTTTAACTCAGCTTAGCTGACTATTTTTCGAGGTGTCTCAACAGTGTTAAGAAAATTTTGCCCGCTATGTTATTAACAAGTAATCGCAATGGGTCCTCGTAAAATGAAGGATTAATATCACTTGTGTTTTCAGAAGAACTTCTGAAGAACTTCTGAAGAACTTCTTCAGAAGAACTTCTGAAAACACGCGTGATATTAATCCTTAATTTTACTCGGCCCCATGCGATTACCTATACTAATTTTATCATGTCCTCAGTGTAATTTTAAGCCCTTAAAGCAAGTTCATTTCCTCTTCGGAGGTCTTACAATCACAGAAATTTTGAATACAGAGAATCATTTGAAAAAAAGTATTTCAAACAGCTAGCTTAAATCTTTATCATGCTATTTAGAATCTCGCAAATCCATTTCATGCACTTTTAGTTTATATAGTTTACGTCATAGAAAGTGCGTCGTATGGGGTTTAATTCACAAGTTTGTTGTGTCAAAAACTCCGAACCAACGAGGTACGAGCGAGTGAGGGTTTTTGACACAAACAACGAGTGAATACAACCCAGTACAAAGCACTTTCTATGTCGTGGCTGCTTATTACACATAAGACGAGAATTTTCATTGAAATAGTTTTCTGAACGCAAATTAGAAACAAAAACTCACTAACAATAAAACCAAATGCAAATTTAATCTAATTTAATAACAACGTACAATATGCACGAGATGCACGAGTGATTGGCTTGGAAAGGCCTTTACGCTAACGTTGATTGATTATACTTCCACACGTGAAAGAGCCGTACGCCATTCTGATTGGCTGTATAGGCTTTTTCCCCATGTGAAAATAGACCGTATAGATTTGTACAAATGAGATTTATGGAATATAATTCTTATGTTATGTGTAATAAATTATAAAACAGCCTTTATTAGTTCATAAAGAAAAGTATGTAATGCTGGAATTTACAACGAAATACGGCAAACAGTGGCATTTCACAATTTTTTACTTATTAACCAAATATGATGAAACTTATAGACCTCTTTCATAATGGCGGCCAAATAAAATATTCTTTTGTTTTAATACTAATAAGCCTCTCTAGCCTCGCTAGGACGAGCACATTTCAAAAGAACATTTGTTTCAAAATGAGGGCAGTAGGTCTAATTAACATAAATACAAAAGAATATAAAAGTGGTCGTCATTTATAAAAGTGGTCTATATTGATGTCTTAACAAGCATTCGAACTTTCTTTCTTCATTTTTTAATACTTGTCGACCATATGCCTTTTTTTTCCTTTTTCTTCTTGGAGGAAAATACGGAATTTACAAAACATTCTATGCATAAATTCGAATTCAGTGTATTTATCAAGACAATGTTGGCGTTGGGATGATATTAACAAATTATCATCACAAATACAAAGTGCTACCAACTGTCCATGATACACAAATGTAGCACCGTTCAAAAAATCGCTTAGAAATTGAGGAAAATCAGTTTTGGATGACCTTGAGTGCGTTTCTGGGACACCAGTTTGTGATAACTGTCCCTTCTACAGTATCTCGTCACATTTAAATTACTCCTACGATAGACCAGACACGCGCCCTTATTTGATAGAAGATACAGACTACCATCAGGCTATCAAGTATATAAAGGCCTGTATAATCTTTTTACTGGGTTGCCAGTATGGCAATCCCAGTGGGAGAGTGGGTGGGATTTGTTTGTTTGAATTTTTTTTCTTTCTTTTTTTTTTCCGTGTCGGTAAAAGTCTTGCCTGTCACTCCCCTGCTAAGTGATATCTTTGTGCATAGAGCCTTCTGCTCATATTTTCTTAGGATAGAGAGGGTGGTGGAAATGCGTAGATGTTTCTGGTGGACACAGTAGAATGATAAACTTAACCGGCAATGGCGTCGAAAGTCATGTAACGCGAATGGCGTTTTAGTGGATCTTTGAACAAAATATACCCTTATGAAGCTCAATAATGGCAAGTCATTTGGATACTGAACAAGACAGGCGGTGGAATCTTAAAAGCGACGATTAATGGACTTTGACAACAATCTGTCGCCCGTCGAGCCGAAATCAAAGTGAGCTGCATTTCTAAGATTTTGCCAAGTGTGCTGTTATGTAGAACACTGAAACCAAATGGAAAATTCTCTGGTAACTTATGGGTTCAACAAAGACAGGGAACGAATCGAACACCTTAAGTGGATCTGTGATGAACTCTGCACAGACTTCAGGTAAAAAGAAAAAAAAATTGGAAATGTGACAGCCAAGAATTATTTGAAAGAAAGCTTGTCGTCTATTTTGTGCTTCATTATTCAAGGAAAAGGTTCTTCGTGGAAACGGTTTGATCCTGAAATTTTAGTTTGTTGTAATATTGCGCATATTTGACACGATTGAGTTTTTTCTCTTCACGCACGAAATGAAATAGCTAGGGGTTTTTACCTCTAATAGCAAATACGTTGTTTGTTTCAAAAAATTGTTCCCTGGAAAAGGTGGCCTTTATGAATTCATCATGTTTTATGATATGTGTGCTGGATAGTTTTTATGGCAATAGTAAAGCATTTTCTTGTTATTCAAGGAAAAGGTGCTTCAGGGGAGGGTTTGAACCTGAAGTACATGGTAATTTGACACGATTGAGTTTCTTGTCCTCACGCACGCAATGAAATAGGAAGAGTTTTTCGCCTCTAAGAGCAAATATGTTGTTTGTTTCAAACAATTGTTCGCTGGAAAAGGTGGCCTTTAGGAATTCGTCATGTTTTATAATATGCGAGCTTACCTGGATAGTTTTTATGACAATAGTAAAGCATTTTCGTGTCAAAATGAGGTTAGCGTTTTTCTGTTGTGCTAACTTAATTAAATATAAATATACATTCTGCCTCGTGAGTTTGTTATTCTCGTTAACCAGCAATGGCGTCGAAAGTCATTGCAACGCGAACGGCGTTTTTGTGAATCTTGTGTTGTTTGTTTCAATAAAATCTTGAGTAAAGATATTCCAAAACACTACTTCAAGTTTCACTTGGATGTCATAGGAAATCTATTTGTAAAGAGCAGTTCAATACTTTCGATAACATCAATATTTTATAAGTGTCTGTTAGTGACAAAACCACAAAAGAGCAAATAAAACACCATTACGTGAATGCTATGTTATCCTTGTTTAGAAAAACTATATTCATTTCTTGTTCAGCTGTCAATATTTGGTGAGGGCAAATATAAGATGCAACAGACAAATAAATAAAACTAGTACTGGACATTACCCTGAAACTTAGCGACGTTTCACCTAGAACCACTAGGCTTAAGCTTCTTCATGCTCGATCGTTGGTGCAGGCCGAGATGCATGAAGAAGCTTAGTGGTTCTAGGCGAAACGTCGCTAAGTTTCAGGTTAATGTCCAGTACTAGCTTAATTTATTTGTCTGTTTATTTATTCAACTGGATGACTAACATTTTTTGTATGACTGGAAAATGGATCATTACAGAGCCCTTTCACATAGAAACATTCAAACTTCCGCTTTTGCGAATCACAGTAAAAACCGGTCACTATTTTTTAACTCATACTAGATCGAAAACAATAAACAAACTGCGGTGATCATGTCATGACGCATTTTAACTTGACGTTCCGTCTGATACAACCTACATCTTCAGAAGTGGCGGTTGAACAAAATTTAAAAACTGTATATGTGTAAAACTTTGAGAGAGACTAGTAACTAAATCATTCAGAAAAAAAATGTAATATATGCAGTAGAAACTGGCTTTTTAAATCGATATCATATATATATAGCCAGAAATTTTCGCTGCCAACATCTTCGTTTAACGTTGGTTTAAGGTCAAGAATTAGTAGGATTTCTTTTATTTTACAGTGTAAATCAGATTGTCCATTTGCCAAGACTTGAAATTGGTCCCACTTGATGTGTTGTCTCTTAACTTTACTCGATTACACTGCTTTTTAAGCTAGACGCTCTGTGAGCGTAAACTGGGTTGCCTTTGTTACGTGTTTGTCCTCCTCAATTTTTGTATTCATTCCCAAACACCCAAACAAATTATCAGTTCGGAAACGAAACACTATTTATTTTTAAAGTAGCTAATTGTTGCATAAATAAAATTTGGTCAAGAACGTAAAAATTCACCTAATTGCCAATATTATTGGCTACCCAAATTAACTTTATTTTACACAAGAATGACTAAACAGCAAGAATTCCTATCATCGTTATGAAAACTACTTTCATATCAAATTTCAACCCAGGTATGCAATTTACTTAATATTTTCATAACAGCCAAAAAATTGTATTGAAAGAAACAAGAAAATCCTTCCTATTTCATTCTGTGGGTGCAGACAAGAGACACACTACGTGTCAAAAACCAGCAACGAAATGAATTTCTCACCGGAGTTCCGGATCAAACCCTTTTGTGAAGAACCTTTTCCTAGAATAACAAAGCATAAAATAGACAACAAGCTTTCTTTCAAATAATTCCTGACTGTCAAGAATTAGTCAAATTTGATTTTTTTCCCTTTTCCCTGACGACTGTGCAGAGTGGAGTGCAAAGGAATATAAAAAGCCAGAAAACAGAGATCGGACTTGAACAAACACAGATGCATTCACGGTGTTCCGAATTCCTTCAATGAGTTCGTTAAACCAATATCCAACCAGACAAAATTACCACAAAATTTGCCACTTGGTTCATTTTGTTTTGTTTTGTTTATGTGTTGTACATAAAATCACCGTTAGCGAAATGTTTAAAAATACACAGAATACATATCGCTGCTCGACGGCAGATGGAAAGATGCAATTGATGTCAGGAATGTGTCGCTTTGAACATTCCAGACGTTTATTTTTCACCGCTTGAGTTGTTAATCGAATTGTCGATTCATTCTTGAGCTAAATAAGGGTATATTTTAAAGATCCAATAAACACCATTCACCTTACATCGACTTCGCCGCAATTGCCTGGATGTCCTAGCGAAATTGGACCTCCTATATTACAGCTTATTCATTTAACTGTTAATTGATACAGAATTAGATTTTTGATCGGGGAAACTTGAGAAAAAGACTTAGGTTAGTAAATTTATTGTTTAAAAGCACTTGCGGCGGCATTTCGTATAAAGGCATGTAGATGCCAATTTTCACTCCTTTCTGACAGAAGCTTTATAACGCACTTGGAATTCATAGAATATTCGTGTTATTTTTTCAATAAGGAAAAAAAAGGCGATAGTCCGACTTCAGTTATAATATTGTTGCAGTTATAAGATTGTTGAAAGCACACGCTGTCGCTTCTTTGTATAGCGTTGCTTTTTCTTCCATTTGATAGTTTGGATGGGTAGCTCTTCCTCAAAGGAGATGCCACTTTTTGAAGTAACACCTATTACTTGGAAGACGCGTTCTTAGAAGTTTACTTGGTTACAAAGCTCCAGAAAATTATTCCTTTTGCATAACCAAACTTTTCAAGTCATGAATTTTCATATTAATTTTCAATAAGGAGAAAAAGCGAAGTTAGACTT
Organism: Montipora foliosa; assembly: GCF_036669935.1. Taxonomy (NCBI): domain Eukaryota; kingdom Metazoa; phylum Cnidaria; class Anthozoa; order Scleractinia; family Acroporidae; genus Montipora; species Montipora foliosa. The sequence continues at coordinate 28,197 of NW_027179454.1, read as the reverse complement.
GAGTTTCAGTAAAAGTTGTTTGATGCAACGCGCTGCGGCATTTCGTAAAGAAGATGCAAATTTTAACTCTTGTCTTTGAAAGCATTGTCTTTCAAAGTTCTTTTTCTTTCAATTGATATTTTAAATGGTCCTCGCTTTAAAAGAACCGTTCTTGATATTTATTCTAACAGACTTACTTTGAGGTGAGAAAGAGATGGGAAAGAAATTCTGCGGTTTCATAAATAGAACAAAGACCATGCAATAAACTTCGCTTACACTAAAATATTCAAGTGTTTCTCGCAAGAGTGAGTATAGTAATCATTTCATTTATAACTGCTAGACTGAGATGGCTGAGGTCAAATTATTATATACATACTGAGATTTTTTCTAAAATTTCTTGCTTGCCTGCCTGTCCTATTAATTTCGAACATCTAAAAAATGGTATAATTGCACATTTTGTAACAGATTTTTAACCTTAAAACCTAGAATTTTCGGGAGACTTTTCTTGGCTGAAATTTTCGAAAAGGTAAGTTTTGATCCCTATAATTTTTGGATCACTAGACTTTCAGCTAGAAAATCCGAACAGATGAAGACTTTTTAGGGAACAAAAATATGCCTATATCTAACATTTAAATACTAAAATAGTCTAACAATACTATGTTTAAGTGGTTTTGGACTATATTCTCGTTAGGTGCCCCTGATTTCATGCTACTGCTCCTTGTAAAGGCATGAACATTATCCGGCTTGCTCAATCTTTAACTAACTGGCAAGAAATGCACTAAATTTAAACAAGATTTGCCATGACAACGACGGCAGTATCTACAACTGGTCGTGAGTCAAGGAGTGCATGATACAAAGTTGACAAAATAGTTTTGTCTCCACGCCTCCAGTTCAATGCATTTACAATACTGATACCGCAGTGGTCAACTCAGCGTCAAGCAAAATGCTCCAAATAACGCGAATATGAAGTACAGCGCTGTTTCAAAAGCAGCAGAACCGGTAAAAACAATGAAGGAACGAAGAAGCGCTAAGCCACAAACACAAAAATAGAAAACGTTAACGCCGCGTTTACGTAAAAGTTCAGGCTACTGCTTGTGGTTAAGGCAATTAATTATCTGGCTCAATCTTGTGTTAAACACTTGAGAAACAGCGCCGAGCTGTTGCTAACGGGTAAGAGATGCACTAAAATCAAACAAGATTCTTTCTTTGTTCTGACAACTGGAACACTTCTTTTAGTGTGATAAGCTTTTGTTTACGTTGCTTTGGTTAATCATTTATTTAAGGACATTAGTATTGTTACTGATAGAGGTTATGGAAAGTTCGCGTCTAACCTCGCCTTACTCGTTGAACAAAGAAGAGCCTGTTTGTATGATAGGTAAAGCTAAATCCTCATTTCTTTGTTGGTTTCACGTTATTATTGCTGTTGTGGCAATTTAAGTGAATTAAATATCATCGGGCAAATTATCTGTAGTTCTGGACGAATAGCTGTCGGTCGAATAGGCTTTCTGGGGGAACCTACTGATACCTTATACTTGATGTCTACATCTCTGGTATTAGAAAAAATCACCAGAAATTTACATTTTATGAGTGACATTCATTTTTAAGCGTAATTATAAATAAGTGATTGATCTAAAATGGACAGTTGAATGTTCCTGCCTCTTATGGCTCACGTCGATTTCTATCTCATGCGTAAGGACTTTGCAGAGCTTCGTCTAACAAACGCTCTTGGTGTCATTTTAAGAGAAGCTTCACTTAAAAACGTTTATCTGACTACTGTTGGTCTCTTATGGTCTTTGACTTGACCATCTAAGGCCGTGCCAGTACATGAGTTGTTTTGAGAAAATCAGATTGGGCGAGAGCAATGATCATTTCATTTTAACCTTTTTGAGACGATTCACTTAAAAACGTTTATCTGACTACTGTTGGTCTCTTATGGTCTTTGAATTGACCATCTAAGGCCGTGCCAGTACATGAGTTGTTTTGAGAAAATCAGATTGGGCGAGAGCAATGATCATTTGATAGATACTCTAAGCTACCATCTATTTTTGAAATGCATTTTGGTCCAACATACCTGGCTAATGCTTCTTCAATCAGTGGCTGAAGTAAAGACGAGTTTTTAAACCTCACGGCAACCAACAAAGTGGAAAGTAAGTCCTCTATGTCAAGTTTATCAATGTAACGGATCTGCTATGCCGTATCAAATTCCACTTCACACTTTTTAAACAAAGGCCATTTTTATCTGCTGGCAATGAAAGAAAGCGGCATCTATTGGGATTAAGAAAACGTATGCCGTCTTAATAATCTTTAGTGTTTAATCCTATGTGACCTTTCTCCACTGGTAAATCTAGTCTATGGGCCTGAAAATAAATCGAAATGCACTACCATTATTGTCAACTTCATCTCTTTCGCGACTATTCCATTTTGATCACCTTAGACAATACGGGCGACCTATCCTGTAACTGGACGGGTACGAACGGCTTTTAAGTCAAAACAGAAAATGAAGGATTCATTGTTATATCCTCACGTTTGTCATTAAACCTTAGATTTGGTGATTTCTCGTTGTTGTTTTGTGGAGTACGGCAACTGAAGAAATGCACGGAAAATCGTGCTACACGTGCAGCACTATGATTTTTTTCCTTTTTAACCAATAATATTCATGCTTTGTGGCGTTGTCGTTGCCGTAGCCGTCGTCCTTGCCTAAGGACAGTGTGGCCCAGTGGTTAAGGCGCTTGCCTTGAGATCCGGAGATCCCGGGTTCAAGACCCGCTCTGACCACTCGTTGAATTTGTTCCTGGTAGTCCCTGGTTCAACTTCCCGGCTGCACTTGTAAATAGCCAACTGGTTTGCCTCCGGCCAGTTGGGATTCTTAACAGTTGTTGTTGTGTTCTGTCGTTTCGTTGATTGTGTTTCATTGGCCCTGAAAAGCCCCTATGGGGAGCGGTCAATTAAGTATGTATGTATGTATGTATGTATGTATGTATGTATGTATGTATGTATGTATGTATGTATGTATGTATGTATGTATGTATGTATGTATGTAATTAAACTCCCAACTGCAATTTTAATAGTAACAAAGAAGTTCATTGGCTTATGACGCCCGTTAATAATTTCCACGATTGATAATAACATCATTGCTCTACTTCTCGAAATTAAAAGGAGACTTAGGTTGCTAGCGCTTAGAGCAGACAAAGATCACATAAAGTACACTTCTTCTGCAAATGCTGCCTGAAAACGCAATAATTCGAAGAAGGGACTAGTCAATTACTTCTTTAAAAACTTGACCTTTACCTTCAGGACACGCGCACATAAATTCCATAACACATACAGCAAAAATTTCAATAACAAAAGCCAAATAACTTAATGGTAGAAGACTCTAGGGACAAAGACAAGACTTCGTGGGAGAGTGACGCTTGGAAAGACCGTATTCCGCAACGTACCTGAATTCTGACCCAGGAGAAAAAAAAAAAAAAGAAACGCCACACAGATTTCAACTGCATTGCCATATGGCAACCCAGTTAAAGTGAACGCTCCCATTTTCCAAGAATTTCTGTTTCAAACCCAATTCGACTTTAACCTCTGCGAGCGAAATTAGTGCGCTTTTGATAACTATGCCACAAAAGAGAGACCGCAAATAACTCAATTGGTTATCATCTTTCTGATCTTGTGAGAACTCTTTTTAAGTACCCAGATGGTAGAACGAAGAGACGAGACACTAGGCCACTAACATAAAAATAGAAAGAGTTAGCGCCGAGATTAGGGAAAAATTCGGGTTACTGTTTCTTATGAAGCCATGAAAATTCTCCGGCTTGCTCAAACTTGTGTTGTACATTTGAGAACCTGCGCCGAACTGTAGCTAACTGGCAAGAAATTCACTATTAAAAATCAAACAAGATTTTTTTTTTGTTCCATTGCTTAAAACCGTCATTCCTTGGGGAATGAAAGTGAGATTCCATGATAACGGCGGCAAGTTTTGATCGCGCTTCAGTGCTTACAACTAGTCGTAAGTCAAGGAGTAACACAAAGTCCCCAAACTGCTTTCTTTCCACGCCTCCATTCACCGTATTGATAAAAATGATACCGCAGTAATCAATTCAGCAACTGCCTCGAGTAGAATGCTCCAAATAACGCGATTTTGAAATACAGCGCTGGTTCAAAAGTAGCAGAACTGGTCAAAACAATGAAAGAATGAAGAAGCGCTAAGCCACAAACACAAAAAGAAAAAGAGTTAACGCCGCGTTTGCGTAAAATTTCAGGCTACTGTTTGTCGTTAAGGCAATCATTTATCTTGCTCAAGCTTGTCTTAAACATTTGAGAAGCCGCTTCGAAATGTTGCTAACGGGCAAAAAATGCACTAAAATCAAACAAGATTGTTTCTTTGTTGGGACAACTTGAACACTTCTTTTAGAGTGATAAGATTTTGTTTAGGTTGCTTAGGTTAATCATTTATTTGAAGGCATTGGCATATTATCGAAAAAGCTGATTGAAAGCTTGCGTCTAACCTCGCCTTACTCGTTGAACAAAGAAGAGCCTTTTTGTATGCTAGGTAAAGTTAAATCCTCCTTTTTTTGTTGGTTTCACGTTATTGTTGGTGTTGTGGCAATTTAAGTCAATTAAATATCTTCGGGCGAATCGTCTGTAGTTCCGGGCGAATACCCGTCGGGTAAATAAGCTTTCGGGCAAAACATGCGGATACCTTATACTTGATGTCTACATCTCTGATATTAGAAAAAATCACCAGAAATTTAAACTTTATGAGTGACATTCATTTTTTTAGCGTAATTATGCACCTTGAGTGATTGGTCTAAAGTGAACAGTTAAATGTTCATGACTCTTAAGGCTCACGACGATTTCAATCTCACGCGTAAGGAGTTTGCATCAATTAGGCGCATAAAACGAAAAATAAAAATAAAAGCTACTGTACTCTACTGTTCTTTTTCTTTTCTTCTCGTGAGCTTCCTCTAACACACGCTCTTCGTGTCATTTCCGCTTTTCTAGGCCTTTCACTCAAAAAAGTTTTTTTGACTACTGTTGGTCTCTTATGGTCTTTGACTTGCCATTGCATGATTTGTTTTGAGAAAATCAGATTGGACGAGAACAATGATCATTTGATAGATACTCTAAGCTAGCATCTATTTTTAAAATGCGTTTTGGTCCAACATACCTGGCTAATGCTTCTTCAATCAGTGGCTGAAGTAAAGACGAGTTATTAAACGTCACTGCAACCAATAAAGTCGAAAGTAAGTCCTCTATGTCAAGTTTATCAATGTAACGGATCGGTTATGCCGTATCAAATTCCACCACACACTTTTCAAAAAAAGGCCATTGTTATCTGCTGGCGAAATTTTTGCCGACGGAAGAAAGCGGCATCTATTGGGAATTAAGGAAACGTATGCCGTCTTAATTCTCTTTAGGGTTTAATCCATGTGTCCTTTCTCCACTGGTAATTCTCGTCTATGGGCCTGAAAACTCTAAATTGCAACTAAATCGATATGCACCACCGTTAATTGTCAACTTCAACACTTTCGCGACTATTCCATTTTGATCACCTTAGGCAATACGGGCGACCTATCCTGTAACTGGATTTGTACGAGCGCTTTTAAAGTAATAATCATAACCATTACAATTTTCTCAAATTTGATTGGTGCATTAACTGTTTTAATTTTCACTAATTATTGTGTAGGGTTGAAATCGCACAGTGAAATCGGACAGTTAACTTTA
>NW_027179454.1:15000-17500 GCF_036669935.1 Montipora foliosa | reverse complement strand
GCCCAGTGGTTAAGGCGCTTGCCTTGAGATCCGGAGATCCCGGGTTCAAGACCCGCTCTGACCACTCGTTGAATTTGTTCCTGGTAGTCCCTGGTTCAACTTCCCGGCTGCACTTGTAAATAGCCAACTGGTTTGCCTCCGGCCAGTTGGGATTCTTAACAGTTGTTGTTGTGTTCTGTCGTTTCGTTGATTGTGTTTCATTGGCCCTGAAAAGCCCCTATGGGGAGCGGTCAATTAAGTATGTATGTATGTATGTATGTATGTATGTATGTATGTATGTATGTATGTATGTATGTATGTATGTATGTATGTATGTATGTATGTAATTAAACTCCCAACTGCAATTTTAATAGTAACAAAGAAGTTCATTGGCTTATGACGCCCGTTAATAATTTCCACGATTGATAATAACATCATTGCTCTACTTCTCGAAATTAAAAGGAGACTTAGGTTGCTAGCGCTTAGAGCAGACAAAGATCACATAAAGTACACTTCTTCTGCAAATGCTGCCTGAAAACGCAATAATTCGAAGAAGGGACTAGTCAATTACTTCTTTAAAAACTTGACCTTTACCTTCAGGACACGCGCACATAAATTCCATAACACATACAGCAAAAATTTCAATAACAAAAGCCAAATAACTTAATGGTAGAAGACTCTAGGGACAAAGACAAGACTTCGTGGGAGAGTGACGCTTGGAAAGACCGTATTCCGCAACGTACCTGAATTCTGACCCAGGAGAAAAAAAAAAAAAAGAAACGCCACACAGATTTCAACTGCATTGCCATATGGCAACCCAGTTAAAGTGAACGCTCCCATTTTCCAAGAATTTCTGTTTCAAACCCAATTCGACTTTAACCTCTGCGAGCGAAATTAGTGCGCTTTTGATAACTATGCCACAAAAGAGAGACCGCAAATAACTCAATTGGTTATCATCTTTCTGATCTTGTGAGAACTCTTTTTAAGTACCCAGATGGTAGAACGAAGAGACGAGACACTAGGCCACTAACATAAAAATAGAAAGAGTTAGCGCCGAGATTAGGGAAAAATTCGGGTTACTGTTTCTTATGAAGCCATGAAAATTCTCCGGCTTGCTCAAACTTGTGTTGTACATTTGAGAACCTGCGCCGAACTGTAGCTAACTGGCAAGAAATTCACTATTAAAAATCAAACAAGATTTTTTTTTTGTTCCATTGCTTAAAACCGTCATTCCTTGGGGAATGAAAGTGAGATTCCATGATAACGGCGGCAAGTTTTGATCGCGCTTCAGTGCTTACAACTAGTCGTAAGTCAAGGAGTAACACAAAGTCCCCAAACTGCTTTCTTTCCACGCCTCCATTCACCGTATTGATAAAAATGATACCGCAGTAATCAATTCAGCAACTGCCTCGAGTAGAATGCTCCAAATAACGCGATTTTGAAATACAGCGCTGGTTCAAAAGTAGCAGAACTGGTCAAAACAATGAAAGAATGAAGAAGCGCTAAGCCACAAACACAAAAAGAAAAAGAGTTAACGCCGCGTTTGCGTAAAATTTCAGGCTACTGTTTGTCGTTAAGGCAATCATTTATCTTGCTCAAGCTTGTCTTAAACATTTGAGAAGCCGCTTCGAAATGTTGCTAACGGGCAAAAAATGCACTAAAATCAAACAAGATTGTTTCTTTGTTGGGACAACTTGAACACTTCTTTTAGAGTGATAAGATTTTGTTTAGGTTGCTTAGGTTAATCATTTATTTGAAGGCATTGGCATATTATCGAAAAAGCTGATTGAAAGCTTGCGTCTAACCTCGCCTTACTCGTTGAACAAAGAAGAGCCTTTTTGTATGCTAGGTAAAGTTAAATCCTCCTTTTTTTGTTGGTTTCACGTTATTGTTGGTGTTGTGGCAATTTAAGTCAATTAAATATCTTCGGGCGAATCGTCTGTAGTTCCGGGCGAATACCCGTCGGGTAAATAAGCTTTCGGGCAAAACATGCGGATACCTTATACTTGATGTCTACATCTCTGATATTAGAAAAAATCACCAGAAATTTAAACTTTATGAGTGACATTCATTTTTTTAGCGTAATTATGCACCTTGAGTGATTGGTCTAAAGTGAACAGTTAAATGTTCATGACTCTTAAGGCTCACGACGATTTCAATCTCACGCGTAAGGAGTTTGCATCAATTAGGCGCATAAAACGAAAAATAAAAATAAAAGCTACTGTACTCTACTGTTCTTTTTCTTTTCTTCTCGTGAGCTTCCTCTAACACACGCTCTTCGTGTCATTTCCGCTTTTCTAGGCCTTTCACTCAAAAAAGTTTTTTTGACTACTGTTGGTCTCTTATGGTCTTTGACTTGCCATTGCATGATTTGTTTTGAGAAAATCAGATTGGACGAGAACAATGATCATTTGATAGATACTCTAAGCTAGCATCTATTTTTAAAATGCGTTTTGGTCCAACATACCTGGCTAATGCTTCTTCAATCAGTGGCTGAAGTAAAGACGAGTTATTAAACGTC
>NW_027179454.1:0-2500 GCF_036669935.1 Montipora foliosa | reverse complement strand
TGAAACAGTTTGTGGACTCGCAAATGACCCGGGGGCCGATCGAACCGCCTATCGAATGACATTCGTGATTAACGCATTTCTATCCGATGAGGGCCCTACCACACGATAGTTTTTGAACACCCATACGTTCGCCTGATACCTACTTCCGAAGCCAGAATCGAACGAAGCATCGCCTACCGTGCACGTCCAACCAGCCCGCAGCACCTGACCCGCAATACTGTCAGTCGGCCAATCTTTAATTGACATCATCGCAGACAGTTTATTAAACGAGGAGGAACTTCTCGACACTCGCGAACGCCTTGACGGACGGCAGTATAGCAATATGTTAGGACAGATGGACAGAAACTACCCATTGAACGTAAGCGGACCTGGAACCAGCTAGCAATCATTTTAGGGAGTCCCACGATATGCTTGAAGATTTTCTTTCACTGACCACTGCCTCTACATAATATTATCTCCTGTTCCATAAAATTTGTTTTTTTTTTTTTTTCCGTCGATCGTCGCACTGGCCGTTTGTTATAGAACCACTGGAACCATACACCTTTAGGCCAAATCCCAAATCTTTTGTTCGATGAGTTGAACAACAACGTTGCCGTAAAACCGTTTCTTATTTGGCTCCAACTTTCTGTGACTTGGTTGCTTCTGTTTTATTGGCATTTCTTTACGTCCTCACAGCTGTACTGAGTATTTATCGCGGCGGTCCATCGCGCCAATCCGAAATCCAGCAAGGACTAATTCCATTTCTTCTATGCGTGTGTTCGACTCCATCCGTTAGCTTATACATTAGTGATGCGCACAGTTTTTTGGTGTAGCCGTTCTTCACGTTTTTCCGTACATTCAATGTGTTGAAGCACTTTACGAACCAATAAGATTTTATTTACGGCACCGCAATTAACACTATTTCGCATTTTGTTATCTAACTTCGTCGTCCTCTTTCTCTGACTTAACAACAATAACATCCTAAATAACTATTTACCCTTAATATTTAGCTATTTAATATCTCCTGGTTTGGTCGTATTTTTTGTTCCGCTTTCGTCCGTGTTACTGAACTTTTGTTTTCCGTTCCATCATCTCGTGTGTCACAATAGACAACTGTTTCCAGCCTACACTACGTTCCTGTGGGGGTTAGGGATGATTGTCCAGTGGGCTGGAACGGGTTGCTCCGCCTTGACTTTGCGCCGTTGCCATCATATAACATTGTCAACCGTATTATCACCACTAGCTTCGCCCCAGTCTGGTCCTGTCAACACCTCCTGTAGTCAGTTCCTGCATTTGCTGTCGTCCGCCCGAACATGGTTGACTGACTGGCCATTCCAACTGATTCCCGTTTTATCCAGCCAGTCTCTTCTTCTTACTCACTTGATATATGCTTGTGGTGGACCATTTTGGAACTTCTCACGAGGATTGGGAAAGAATTGCGTTAACTTTCAAGGTCCATCTGTTTTCTTTCTTCTTCACGGTGTCCCTTCTCAACTGTGCCCACATTTGCATTGGCACACTTGAGTATCAGAAAGAACACCCTGCCTTTTTTCAGTGTGTCCGATCGTGATGGCTGCTGCACGACCACGCCCCCCTAAGGAGAATCTGTCCCAAGCGAATGACAGACGCAACTGAACACTATGCTTCGTTGTAGCATAGTACGGATTAGTTTAGTTTCATTCAGAGTAACTTTTAAAGTTAATTGTAAACCAACAAACAACACATTTATGCCGGAACACCAGAGAGTTGTGCATTGTCGTTTTGGTTAATTCCTCTTTTCCTTTTGTCCGCCGGGAGGCGACTCTTAAAGGAGGGAATATAGATATGTTGAAGGCCAGAGTTTATTAATATTTTCACCTATTATTTGTCATAAATAGCTTTCCACTTGCAGGTAACATATGTTGTATATTCGACATGATGCGTGACAATTGATTCTGAAGGGCGACTGAAACGTGTGCAAATCGAAGTTAAACTATCGCAAACAACCTTGTCTCTCGTAGTTGACTTCCCACGAGATAATGCGTTAGGCCGAAGGGCCGACCTTTCCGCCGCACATTGGTTGTGAGAAACGGAGACCGATCATTGCGAGCCGGCTCTTTCTGTAAGTTGTTAATTTCTGACCAATTAGTCACTTTCACGTTATTATCTGGAGTGTCATTTTTTCCCGCGGTTAGGCCCCCCCCCCGGCGGCGTGTTGGTGTAAAGGACCGCGGAACCTTCGGTTCCTGTTGCTATGTATACTTTAGTCTATCAATATGTGATTTAAACTAAATTTTAGCTATCGTGCTGACTCAGCCTGTTAACCAATCGATATCTCAGCGAGCACATACTTAATACGCCAGTTTGTAGAGAGAAGAAGAGGGGAAAGACGTTGCCTGCCAGGCGGAATCGGCAGAGTATGAAGGTAGTTGGCTGCCGGTCATGGCAAAAGTGCTGAAGTTTTTTAACCCCCACAAATAAAAGAAGAAAACACTGAAGGCTGTGGTCACAAAATCTGTCCCGTAATAACACATACATCTTC
>NW_027179453.1:15000-16267 GCF_036669935.1 Montipora foliosa | reverse complement strand
CTCATCGCTAGTTATGCTGTCTCAAACTGCAGCGTTGTAGTGTAGGTCAAGAACAGTGGCAAAATTCGCGCCGAACGTTGGTTGCGAGGACCACCATTTTGGAATCGCAGTAAGGAGGAAGGGAATGGGGACGAGTTTAACATACAAGATGGCACGCAAAGGATCAAACCTGGGAAAGAAGGTTCCGGTTCTCATCGTTGACAAAAGGCTTCCCAAGAAACATCCATTGAACAAGATCTTCAATTGCCACACCACTAAAAAACTGAGCTAATCTTGCGTGCCAAACATGAAAAACAATAACTGGATCCCACAACAAAAGAGTTCTTCCAGCATACACAACCAAACCCTGGAGAACAGCATGGACACATGTAACTGCGAAGGAAAACCAGAATGTCCGCTTGATGGTAAATGCCTCCCAAACTAATGTAGCTATCAAGGGGACATTGTCACCTCCACTGACACAACGAAGGAATCATACGTTGGACTAGCAAATAATGTTTAAAGAACGCTTCAGAAACCATTGCATGCATCTTTTTGAGGCATGCCAGCAAGCAGCCCCAAACAAAACAGCTTTAGCTAAAGAAGATTATGAAAAAGACGATATCAGCACTTTTTTTAGTGTCAAAATTTGTTTTCAGCAATTCCATCTGAAAGCTGAAAAGTTCGGTATTATCGTCTGTTGTGCCCATTCTGTGGTTGGTTTTGTCATTCATCTTCTAAAGCAAAATACTTGTAAAAGATCAGATTTAATGAAGATTGGCGATGTGACATATATTTCCTAATTATCAACTGCGCAACTTTTTCGTTGAGAAAAGGATTAAAAGTGAGTTCGGTGGTTACGGCTGTTGTATCCGAGTAATAGTTGACCAAAAAATTGAGCAAATTGTACCTAAAATCACGTGGGTGACAAATTACTCCTTATTTTGGCGCACATTTTTCAGCGTTATTTTTTAATTTCACATGTGAAATTACTGTTGCTGTGGCAAATTGGTTGATACAGTGCCCAAAATGGCGTCCAGGTTTCAAAAAAAACCCGCGTCTTACGACACGTAATTTGTAAACCCCATGATGTTAATCGTTAATCAAATGGTGTACTCGTGAAAAATTAGAGAATAATTTCACTTGCATTTTCTCCAAAGGTCAAATTATTTCCCTCGGCTGAAGGCCTCTGGAAATTCAGTTATTGATTTGGACAAAACGCGCGAGAAAATTATTTCCTAATTTTCACTCTTTTTACACCCATTTATGTGAAATCTACTGGTGCACC
>NW_027179453.1:0-7500 GCF_036669935.1 Montipora foliosa | reverse complement strand
AATTGCAATTTTGCACGCATTTGCCTGCTGCCAAATATCATAACTTGGTTTTGCTAGGATTAAGTAACAAGAGGTTATTGGAGCACCATTCTCCTATTTTAAACAGATCGTCTTTCAAATCAGTAATTGCATCCAGGTTGTCTTTTAGTTGAAAGGAAGTAATGAGTTTCGTATCATCTACGTAACTCTGGGTGCTGCATTTCTGTGGTATCGAGGAAAGATCATTCGTATATATGCTAATAGTACTGGCCCCAAATACTCCCTTGAGGTACACCACTGGTCACAGGCAAAGGCTCAGACAGCGTTGAGTGGATTCGTACTACTTGTTTCCTGTTGCTTAGGTAACTGCGAAACCATTGGAGAGTATGACTGGAGGTTCCGACATCTTGCAATTTTAAAATTAATGTATCAGATTAACACTATCAAAGGCTTTGGGTCATATATAATAGTACAACAGCAGTTAACTTCTTTTTATCAATAGCATTAAGAATTGTGTCGGTTGTTTCAATGACAGATGTTTCACACGAATACCATTTCTTTGTTACCGCTTTGAGTCTTTGAGAGGGTGTCATTGATGCAGATATGAAGTGAGTTGATTATGTACAACCCTTTCGCAAACCTTAGATAAAAACTGGTAGGAGTGATATGGGCCTATTGTTGTTTGCCTGTTCGTGGTCGCCGTCTTTTGAATTGGTGTAACCTCAGCTGTTTTCCATTTTGATGGAAAAACACATGTTAGAAAGGATGCATAACCAATAGACGTGATTGTGTGAACAATTGGATTAAGACAATCTTTGATGACGCGAATCGGAATTTTGTCTATCCCAGGGGCCTTATAGAAGGCATCATTGTTATACGTTCTATTTGTTTATAATCAATGGTACTCAGTGTGAACTGGTCTGAAAGGGCGTATGTCTCGGTGTAAAATAATTCTGGTTAAGTGTTAGATTGCATTCATTAGCTAGGGATGTGATTTTGTCGACAGTACTCTGACCAACAGATACGAAGAACTGATTAAATTCGTCTGCAACAGTTTTGTCGTTCTTACTGAATATTCGCTGGGATGTAGATTTATTAGGGATGCAATGGCGGACTGCTTTCCAGATATTATTGATGTTGTTTGGATTCCTCAGGATCTGTTCGGCAACAAATTCCTGTTCAGCAATTCTGATTTCCCGTTTCACTTCCTGTCTAAAATACCTGTAGGCAGTCCAGGATAGCGGATCATTTGTTTTCTTTGCTTTCTTACGCTCAGTCATCCCTTTTTAAATTAAGAAGCTAAACATTTCAAATCTACCTTTGGAGCATCACTTTATAACATGAGGAATATTGTTATTAGGTAATATTAAATGATTCTAAAGAATGACATTCCGAAAACATGCTCTATGCAAGAATGATTTTGTATAGCTTTGATTTAAGGTTTTGCAGCTCCATATATTAGACTATTACTGCAATAACCACAATGTAAATGTAAATACACTCTGTAAATGTAAACACGACACTTTTTGAGGAAAAAAATCCTGCAGAGAAATGAGGAGAGAAAAAAATATATCCTGCAGAGCATTTAGGAGGGAAAAAAAAGTGTCCCAATTAAGTCTAAGCATTTGCTACCTATTTTCAAAATAAGGTAAGGCTAAAGGTAGCGTTATTTTTAGCTTTGGGTAAATGCAGCAGTTAATCTTCACTTAAAGAGCAGCCTTTGGGGGACACTTTGTGACATAAATTGTTTGTATTCTGAGACACAAGTGATGTTGAAGTTGGCTAGAAGAGCAAGGGGACACTTCATGACGCTTATTGAAATCCACGTGCGTCTAATTGGGACGCACCTGGACATATCTCAGTTTGCTAGGAAAAAAAAATTGCTGACCAGAAATCACCCACCCACCCTCCCCTCTCAAGAGTTAAATGGTCGGCCCCTAAACCAGAGTGGCACAATTCATACAACCAAGAAAATGGCGCCTGCATATCTTATTGTGTTTAAACTGACGCAAGTTTTGACTCGTAAAAGCCATATAGGTTCACCTATGCACAGTCTGGGGAAGTGTGGGGTCTGTTCAGAATCTGGGGACATTTTGAGTCCCTCGTAAAATGTCCTCGCAATTGAGTGATTTTTACTATTGGGGAAACGTGTTATTCGTGATTTCCTTTTACTTAAGTTTGGAAAGTCTTGGATTTTTCTTTATAGTTATGTCGTGAAGATCGTAAATTAACTTGTAGTTTAAATTAGCATGCGAAGATGAAATCAATCAGTTCAATACAATAAGATATCCAGGGACAACATGACAATAGATTTTACGAGAATTGACATTTTCAATGTCTACGGATACCCACCATTGAAAAGTTTTTTCAGATCATAACACTGGGCAAGAAAAAGGGTGGCAAAATGCGATGAAAAAGTAAGAAAAATGGACATTTTGACTCAGAGGGAAAAAGGCATAGCTGAAGTAAAGGGCACCGTTTATGAATCAAAACAAAAAGATCAAATACTTTGACGGTAGCGAAATTCATGACGTTCTCGTTGCCGTCCGTGTTCCTTCTAAATTCGAAGCTTTTCAAGGTTAGGTAGCAATACCAGTTCTTAGTAGTTTTTTTTAAAGTTCCATCCAGCTTCCATCAATAATTTCTTTGGCGGTCAATACTGTAGACTGGGGTGATGAGCGGCAATAAAAGCAAAGAGACGCCAGTGCTCGGTAAGAAACAGCTCCTCGTGGCAAACCACATAAAGAGGGAACACCAACCTCGGCTATGTCTGGAAAGAGATCAAGCAAACGTGCGATGTCCTCTTGCTTAGTTGATATTCCCTCCACGAACATCGCGAAAATCTCGTGCTTTTGAATGGCACAAATGATGGGACTCAACACCCACCTTACAAAAAGCTAGTCTAAGAAAACGCAAGGACGAAAAAGAGGCCTGCTAATTCCTGTGTAAGTCAAATTTCACAGCCGCCTATGTTTAATATTCCTAACGAGGGTATGCTTCCGGTCACAAAAACTAGTTCGGCTGCTTCATCCAACATTGTTTGGCTCCAAGTTGAGCATCCGCAATGTTCAACAGCTCGATAACTGGATATTTAGAAAGTTCACCTTTCATTTTTGCCACGTTAAGAAACTGTCAGTCCAGCACAGTTTTCCACTATTTTGCAAGAATGGTTGCCCAGGTTGTTTTTGCGCCACTTAAATCAATAGAGCGGAATAGACTAGGCCTCATTGGATCTGCTATGAGACAAGTTATCCACTGTCTCATTTGATGTGTTTCTGTGCCTTTTACAACGGGAGGAATTCATGATTTCTTGCGTACTTAATCAGAGTTGTTGTAGTAAGAAATTTGCAGCCAAGCCTTTGCACACTAGAGAAGCGGCGTCTTCGAACAAATTTGTAGGGTACAATATGAGAAAACGTGAAGTATGAGTGTCTTCGAGGAAAGGTATCCATTTATCTTACAGACAAGTAGATACGTAAGATTCATTTCATATAAGACATTTAAGTGACAGTCTTATCACGTAGATTTAAAGAGGTGCTAATGCTGTCAGATTTTCCCCAGGTCCCACCAAAGAAAAGTACTCTGTTTGAATTTTGGTCTAAAGATCTAAAAACAGCAGCTGTGTATTAAAGTGAGACAGCAAATTAGTAAATGGAACTTTCTTTCTGAAAACGACTTATCAAAGCACTGCAATAACCCATTCAAGGAACCCTTATCACACTTCAAAAAGGGAATGGAGCTCAGTATCTTGAGACGACAACTTGATCTTTTGATATTCTAAAACACAAACCAATTTGTACTTACCTTAAATGGATTTTTTTGGAAAGCTTAAATTAAAGCAACCACGTTTTTCACGTCCTATGATAATCGGGCCAGTTTTCTCGTTCCCCACCACCAAAGAAAAGAACGCTGTTTTAAATGATGTTTGGTCTCAAGATAAAAATAAACCCAACTGCGGAGGAACAAACTAAAAGGCATCAATTATCCCAAAGAAAAGCTTTGTTCTCCAAACGGACCTATTGAAGCCACAGTTGTTTCAAACCGAGAATAGCATTTTTCTCAGCCCTACCATGGCTGCGGCTAAGTCACAATTAATACAATGACTGCATAGGGACTTTCAAAATAGGGGGGTGGGGGTTTCAAATAGGAGGGGGGGGGGAACAAAAAGTACGTATCTTTACATACAGCCATTTTCAGAAGTCAAAACCAAAAAACTAGTGACAATAGGTAGAATAAAATACTTTTTTCTTTCTTTTAAACCTGTTAACTGACCCTTTTAAAAATTGAAGTTTGCTGAATAGGTAGGCATATTCTTTTAAGTTCGTGTTATGCTACCGTGTTTTTCTCTTATTTAAGGTCGTTTTCTTTCAAAAGGACAGCCGTGCAGCAATCAAATATTGGTTTAACACCGCTAGCACAAACCAAACCACCCGCACTTCACTGATAGTGCGAGATAGAAATCTAAACGTCCAAACACATGACTTTTCATAAAGGGTTTGTAATGACATTATATCGAGTTTGCTACGCTTATCCTTTTACGCAGTCATATGGATCAAGTTGAAAAAAAAGGTACAATATGGCCATACTTTGTCTAGAACATTACTTTGGCATGACGTTTTCGCAAGTTGAATCTATTAAGCTTCAGGCTAAGAGGAGTGTAACTGAGACCACATAAAACGACGCTATTTGCAGTAAGTTAATGGGTTACACACAATCATATCGCTTTTTCAAAAGATTTCCGAAAACTCTTTCCGCTTTAACTTACCTTTTTGGCAGATGTTTGTCAGATACTCCCATTTGTCACGATTGTAGACGCCACAAGACAATATTTCGCGCGCTTTTTTTCGTCATGATTTTGGCGGGAAGTAGGTCGGATATTGGCTAATGGACTCTGCCGAGAAGAGAAAACATTATTTTTGAAAAAAAAAAAAAAAGAAAAAAATGCGCAATGAGAATTTGTCAAAAAGTGTTAAATCTCAGAAAGCTCCGATTTTTTTTGCCTAATTCTCTCCTTGCGTGCCGTCCTATATAGAGGTAGAGGAATTTTTTTGTTTGGTCCAATTGTCACTTTAAAGCCAAAACCTTTAGTAGAACCCATTTACTGAAAACTAACATTAAAAAAGTTCCGGGCTGGGATGACAATTGCAGTTCGTATTACCACGTTGTTGTGCACATCTGAAAAAAAACCTTTCCGATAACAGTAAAAATGGACC
The DNA here is from genome assembly GCF_036669935.1 of Montipora foliosa. Lineage (NCBI taxonomy): Eukaryota > Metazoa > Cnidaria > Anthozoa > Scleractinia > Acroporidae > Montipora > Montipora foliosa. The sequence continues at coordinate 2,308 of NW_027179453.1, read as the reverse complement.
CTACACGGTTCGCAGATAAACTAGTGGGGACTCACATCATTATCAGTATGCCAAAAGGTTCACATCAGTTCCGGGAGAGGGTATATATTGTTACCACGGGCAGGGTACGCTCTTTCAGTTAACCTGTGGAGAAACACAGAAATCGATAAATGAAAATTAACACTAAAAACCAAAGGACTAATACGCTGCCACCAAATATCATGGGGTGTACGTTTTTAAATATTACAAAGAACTACTGCCCCAAGCCCAATATATTAGATTTCAAAAAAACTACCATCGTACAAAAGGGTTTTTAAGAGTCAAATGACACCTTCCAACATGCAATGAAATGTCCTCTTCTTTCTTTTACTTTTCACGGACCCTCTCTTAAGATAGTTTGCAGCAAAATCAGGGGCAACCATATCATTGCTTGTCGTCAGCTGGATGAGAACCTTTAACTTCATGTTATTTGGGAAGTATACTTTCAGAAGACAAAAGACCAATTCGGATAACGCAATGTTGTACCAAATCAAAATCTCTTGGGGAGGTTAAGATTCTTGGTGGTAGGCATTTGCAGGAGTACCTGGACTTTTACTTCACTTGACTTTACTTCAATCGGAACCTTAAAAACTGGGCACTTAAGTTGGCATCTTAGGCGGCTTGTCTACACGAAAAACGATCTTCTCCCTTTGTTTTATCTATCATGTGCTAACTATTTTTGTAATTTTGTATGTTACAGTAAATTCAGTCGTAACCGTTCCATTGAAAAGAATTCTAGTTCCCAAAAAAAACAAACAGGCAGCTAATAATTGGTCTATGCAAAGATGAGAACGGCTCCGAGGGACAATTCTGTCTACGCCGAGACAAACTCTGTTCTACGCCGAGCTGCAGCAATGACCCTTGCAGACCTTTGCATACGGCATGAGGTATTAGCACAAAATGGTGCTGTCAAACAGTCATGAAACTTACTTTCTACATTTCATCCACATGATCTCTATGGCAATTTCATAAACGGTTTTGAACATTTTCCCCTGAATGTTTAATTCAGAGGAAAATGTTCAAAACCGTTTGAGCAGATACAACGCCATTTCAATGATTGAGTTTTGCGCCATTTTAAAAATTTAATTTATACGGCCTGTATCAGTGCATGCAGATAAGAATTCGGATAGCAAGTATTTCTTTCGATCGCTTCATAGGGGAAAAAGTTGTCTCTTTTTCGTTTACAAGGGGTCATTTGATTGTACTGATTGAATCCTAAGTTCTCCACGCTACACAATAAGTCTAATAAGGTTTCTCTTTACATGCTATGGCTAAGTAGTCACACAAAATCATGCGAAAGGCATATCCCTCTGGCGTTAGCAATACCGAGAATATATGAGTAAAATTTGAAAAGAACCATAGGAAAGCGAAAACAGAGATGAACAAAAACCATACCTTTCAGCGAAGGATTCAACATCCCGCATGATATTCGTGTTTTGATATTGAGGTGCCCGTAAAAGGTCGTGAAATGGTTCAATGCGTTAAAAGTAGGAGTGTATAAATGACTCCATAATCAATTGGAGATAAGTTAATGGGGACATACAGTGCTGCGGCATTTTCCGTCGCATTCTTTTTTTTAGCGTTTGTTTCATTTTACTCAAGTGACTATGGAACATGGATTTCTAAGGAAAAACACCTCGCGCGAGTGTCACTCGTCTCGCGGAAAGCAGTTTGCTGTCATTGACTTCGCGGAGAGAGATAGAGTAGTCGCCGTGTTTGGAAAGCAAAAGATGCATGTAACTAAATAAACTAAAGAGCAATGAGGATGTTGTTACTGGACTTCTGTGAATCTGGAAGGTTGACCCTTCGGCGTTATCTTTCCGTCGCCTTAGTTTAAGAACGGATGTTTCGTTTGGTCGTGGCCTCAAGTAATGGACTTGACCAAAACAACGAGATTTGGCTTAAGTGTAAGACTTTACGTGTAAAGACTTACAAACATCTCAATTTCTAAAATGGCCCATAAAAAGCGGCCATTCCTCATTACCAGTTTACTTTACAAAACAAATAAAACGATCAGCAGTCAGAGGAGTAAAGGGAGAGAAAAAGGGCGCCATTAGCTCCCTTGTATTTGCACTTTATCCTGTTAAGTTTTGAAATGGGGTGAACTGAATCATATGAATCACCTACCGACATTCTACCTTTTCTTACCTGTTATTCAATCCTCTCCAAAGTGTTGAAAATGCAGGAACCTCAGAAAATAAGCCTGTAGAATAAAGATTATTGGAAAATCTCATCTCTTAAACCGCTGAATGTTTCAATTAGTCTAGATGATCGTGGTATATTTTTTTTT
>NW_027179452.1:0-35867 GCF_036669935.1 Montipora foliosa | reverse complement strand
AAATTACAGTGCCAGTGCAAAATTGTGCAAAACGTTCGTTTTAGCCTCTAAATAACACGTTTTATGAAAACTGCTATTTTGCAGTGTTTGCAGCAGTTTTCCAGTAAAAACAGCAAAAACGTTTATCATGACCAATTTTTAAAAAAGTTAAATTACAGTGCCAGTGCAAAATTGTGCAAAACGTTCGTTTTAGCCTCTAAATAACACGTTTTATGAAAACTGCTATTTTGCAGTGTTTGCAGCAGTTTTCCAGTAAAAACAGCAAAAACGTTTATCATGACCAATTTTTAAAAAGTTAAAATTACAGTGCCAGTGCAAAATTGTGCAAAACGTTCGTTTTAGCCTCTAAATAACACGTTTTATGAAAACTGCTATTTTGCAGTGTTTGCAGCAGTTTTCCAGTAAAAACAGCAAAAACGTTTATCATGACCAATTTTTAAAAAAGTTAAAATTACAGTGCCAGTGCAAAATTGTGCAAAACGTTCGTTTTAGCCTCTAAATAACACGTTTTATGAAAACTGCTATTTTGCAGTGTTTGCAGCAGTTTTCCAGTAAAAACAGCAAAAACGTTTATCATGACCAATTTTTAAAAAAGTTAAAATTACAGTGCCAGTGCAAAATTGTGCAAAACGTTCGTTTTAGCCTCTAAATAACACGTTTTATGAAAACTGCTATTTTGCAGTGTTTGCAGCAGTTTTCCAGTAAAAACAGCAAAAACGTTTATCATGACCAATTTTTAAAAAAGTTAAAATTACAGTGCCAGTGCAAAATTGTGCAAAACGTTCGTTTTAGCCTCTAAATAACACGTTTTATGAAAACTGCTATTTTGCAGTGTTTGCAGCAGTTTTCCAGTAAAAACAGCAAAAACGTTTATCATGACCAATTTTTAAAAAAGTTAAAATTACAGTGCCAGTGCAAAATTGTGCAAAACGTTCGTTTTAGCCTCTAAATAACACGTTTTATGAAAACTGCTATTTTGCAGTGTTTGCAGCAGTTTTCCAGTAAAAACAGCAAAAACGTTTATCATGACCAATTTTTAAAAAAGTTAAAATTACAGTGCCAGTGCAAAATTGTGCAAAACGTTCGTTTTAGCCTCTAAATAACACGTTTTATGAAAACTGCTATTTTGCAGTGTTTGCAGCAGTTTTCCAGTAAAAACAGCAAAAACGTTTATCATGACCAATTTTTAAAAAAGTTAAAATTACAGTGCCAGTGCAAAATTGTGCAAAACGTTCGTTTTAGCCTCTAAATAACACGTTTTATGAAAACTGCTATTTTGCAGTGTTTGCAGCAGTTTTCCAGTAAAAACAGCAAAAACGTTTATCATGACCAATTTTTAAAAAAGTTAAAATTACAGTGCCAGTGCAAAATTGTGCAAAACGTTCGTTTTAGCCTCTAAATAACACGTTTTATGAAAACTGCTATTTTGCAGTGTTTGCAGCAGTTTTCCAGTAAAAACAGCAAAAACGTTTATCATGACCAATTTTTAAAAAAGTTAAAATTACAGTGCCAGTGCAAAATTGTGCAAAACGTTCGTTTTAGCCTCTAAATAACACGTTTTATGAAAACTGCTATTTTGCAGTGTTTGCAGCAGTTTTCCAGTAAAAACAGCAAAAACGTTTATCATGACCAATTTTTAAAAAAGTTAAAATTACAGTGCCAGTGCAAAATTGTGCAAAACGTTCGTTTTAGCCTCTAAATAACACGTTTTATGAAAACTGCTATTTTGCAGTGTTTGCAGCAGTTTTCCAGTAAAAACAGCAAAAACGTTTATCATGACCAATTTTTAAAAAAGTTAAAATTACAGTGCCAGTGCAAAATTGTGCAAAACGTTCGTTTTAGCCTCTAAATAACACGTTTTATGAAAACTGCTATTTTGCAGTGTTTGCAGCAGTTTTCCAGTAAAAACAGCAAAAACGTTTATCATGACCAATTTTTAAAAAAGTTAAAATTACAGTGCCAGTGCAAAATTGTGCAAAACGTTCGTTTTAGCCTCTAAATAACACGTTTTATGAAAACTGCTATTTTGCAGTGTTTGCAGCAGTTTTCCAGTAAAAACAGCAAAAACGTTTATCATGACCAATTTTTAAAAAAGTTAAAATTACAGTGCCAGTGCAAAATTGTGCAAAACGTTCGTTTTAGCCTCTAAATAACACGTTTTATGAAAACTGCTATTTTGCAGTGTTTGCAGCAGTTTTCCAGTAAAAACAGCAAAAACGTTTATCATGACCAATTTTTAAAAAAGTTAAAATTACAGTGCCAGTGCAAAATTGTGCAAAACGTTCGTTTTAGCCTCTAAATAACACGTTTTATGAAAACTGCTATTTTGCAGTGTTTGCAGCAGTTTTCCAGTAAAAACAGCAAAAACGTTTATCATGACCAATTTTTAAAAAAGTTAAAATTACAGTGCCAGTGCAAAATTGTGCAAAACGTTCGTTTTAGCCTCTAAATAACACGTTTTATGAAAACTGCTATTTTGCAGTGTTTGCAGCAGTTTTCCAGTAAAAACAGCAAAAACGTTTATCATGACCAATTTTTAAAAAAGTTAAAATTACAGTGCCAGTGCAAAATTGTGCAAAACGTTCGTTTTAGCCTCTAAATAACACGTTTTATGAAAACTGCTATTTTGCAGTGTTTGCAGCAGTTTTCCAGTAAAAACAGCAAAAACGTTTATCATGACCAATTTTTAAAAAAGTTAAAATTACAGTGCCAGTGCAAAATTGTGCAAAACGTTCGTTTTAGCCTCTAAATAACACGTTTTATGAAAACTGCTATTTTGCAGTGTTTGCAGCAGTTTTCCAGTAAAAACAGCAAAAACGTTTATCATGACCAATTTTTAAAAAAGTTAAAATTACAGTGCCAGTGCAAAATTGTGCAAAACGTTCGTTTTAGCCTCTAAATAACACGTTTTATGAAAACTGCTATTTTGCAGTGTTTGCAGCAGTTTTCCAGTAAAAACAGCAAAAACGTTTATCATGACCAATTTTTAAAAAGTTAAAATTACAGTGCCAGTGCAAAATTGTGCAAAACGTTCGTTTTAGCCTCTAAATAACACGTTTTATGAAAACTGCTATTTTGCAGTGTTTGCAGCAGTTTTCCAGTAAAAACAGCAAAAACGTTTATCATGACCAATTTTTAAAAAAGTTAAAATTACAGTGCCAGTGCAAAATTGTGCAAAACGTTCGTTTTAGCCTCTAAATAACACGTTTTATGAAAACTGCTATTTTGCAGTGTTTGCAGCAGTTTTCCAGTAAAAACAGCAAAAACGTTTATCATGACCAATTTTTAAAAAAGTTAAAATTACAGTGCCAGTGCAAAATTGTGCAAAACGTTCGTTTTAGCCTCTAAATAACACGTTTTATGAAAACTGCTATTTTGCAGTGTTTGCAGCAGTTTTCCAGTAAAAACAGCAAAAACGTTTATCATGACCAATTTTTAAAAAAGTTAAAATTACAGTGCCAGTGCAAAATTGTGCAAAACGTTCGTTTTAGCCTCTAAATAACACGTTTTATGAAAACTGCTATTTTGCAGTGTTTGCAGCAGTTTTCCAGTAAAAACAGCAAAAACGTTTATCATGACCAATTTTTAAAAAAGTTAAAATTACAGTGCCAGTGCAAAATTGTGCAAAACGTTCGTTTTAGCCTCTAAATAACACGTTTTATGAAAACTGCTATTTTGCAGTGTTTGCAGCAGTTTTCCAGTAAAAACAGCAAAAACGTTTATCATGACCAATTTTTAAAAAAGTTAAAATTACAGTGCCAGTGCAAAATTGTGCAAAACGTTCGTTTTAGCCTCTAAATAACACGTTTTATGAAAACTGCTATTTTGCAGTGTTTGCAGCAGTTTTCCAGTAAAAACAGCAAAAACGTTTATCATGACCAATTTTTAAAAAAGTTAAAATTACAGTGCCAGTGCAAAATTGTGCAAAACGTTCGTTTTAGCCTCTAAATAACACGTTTTATGAAAACTGCTATTTTGCAGTGTTTGCAGCAGTTTTCCAGTAAAAACAGCAAAAACGTTTATCATGACCAATTTTTAAAAAAGTTAAAATTACAGTGCCAGTGCAAAATTGTGCAAAACGTTCGTTTTAGCCTCTAAATAACACGTTTTATGAAAACTGCTATTTTGCAGTGTTTGCAGCAGTTTTCCAGTAAAAACAGCAAAAACGTTTATCATGACCAATTTTTAAAAAAGTTAAAATTACAGTGCCAGTGCAAAATTGTGCAAAACGTTCGTTTTAGCCTCTAAATAACACGTTTTATGAAAACTGCTATTTTGCAGTGTTTGCAGCAGTTTTCCAGTAAAAACAGCAAAAACGTTTATCATGACCAATTTTTAAAAAAGTTAAAATTACAGTGCCAGTGCAAAATTGTGCAAAACGTTCGTTTTAGCCTCTAAATAACACGTTTTATGAAAACTGCTATTTTGCAGTGTTTGCAGCAGTTTTCCAGTAAAAACAGCAAAAACGTTTATCATGACCAATTTTTAAAAAAGTTAAAATTACAGTGCCAGTGCAAAATTGTGCAAAACGTTCGTTTTAGCCTCTAAATAACACGTTTTATGAAAACTGCTATTTTGCAGTGTTTGCAGCAGTTTTCCAGTAAAAACAGCAAAAACGTTTATCATGACCAATTTTTAAAAAAGTTAAAATTACAGTGCCAGTGCAAAATTGTGCAAAACGTTCGTTTTAGCCTCTAAATAACACGTTTTATGAAAACTGCTATTTTGCAGTGTTTGCAGCAGTTTTCCAGTAAAAACAGCAAAAACGTTTATCATGACCAATTTTTAAAAAAGTTAAAATTACAGTGCCAGTGCAAAATTGTGCAAAACGTTCGTTTTAGCCTCTAAATAACACGTTTTATGAAAACTGCTATTTTGCAGTGTTTGCAGCAGTTTTCCAGTAAAAACAGCAAAAACGTTTATCATGACCAATTTTTAAAAAAGTTAAAATTACAGTGCCAGTGCAAAATTGTGCAAAACGTTCGTTTTAGCCTCTAAATAACACGTTTTATGAAAACTGCTATTTTGCAGTGTTTGCAGCAGTTTTCCAGTAAAAACAGCAAAAACGTTTATCATGACCAATTTTTAAAAAAGTTAAAATTACAGTGCCAGTGCAAAATTGTGCAAAACGTTCGTTTTAGCCTCTAAATAACACGTTTTATGAAAACTGCTATTTTGCAGTGTTTGCAGCAGTTTTCCAGTAAAAACAGCAAAAACGTTTATCATGACCAATTTTTAAAAAAGTTAAAATTACAGTGCCAGTGCAAAATTGTGCAAAACGTTCGTTTTAGCCTCTAAATAACACGTTTTATGAAAACTGCTATTTTGCAGTGTTTGCAGCAGTTTTCCAGTAAAAACAGCAAAAACGTTTATCATGACCAATTTTTAAAAAAGTTAAAATTACAGTGCCAGTGCAAAATTGTGCAAAACGTTCGTTTTAGCCTCTAAATAACACGTTTTATGAAAACTGCTATTTTGCAGTGTTTGCAGCAGTTTTCCAGTAAAAACAGCAAAAACGTTTATCATGACCAATTTTTAAAAAAGTTAAAATTACAGTGCCAGTGCAAAATTGTGCAAAACGTTCGTTTTAGCCTCTAAATAACACGTTTTATGAAAACTGCTATTTTGCAGTGTTTGCAGCAGTTTTCCAGTAAAAACAGCAAAAACGTTTATCATGACCAATTTTTAAAAAAGTTAAAATTACAGTGCCAGTGCAAAATTGTGCAAAACGTTCGTTTTAGCCTCTAAATAACACGTTTTATGAAAACTGCTATTTTGCAGTGTTTGCAGCAGTTTTCCAGTAAAAACAGCAAAAACGTTTATCATGACCAATTTTTAAAAAAGTTAAAATTACAGTGCCAGTGCAAAATTGTGCAAAACGTTCGTTTTAGCCTCTAAATAACACGTTTTATGAAAACTGCTATTTTGCAGTGTTTGCAGCAGTTTTCCAGTAAAAACAGCAAAAACGTTTATCATGACCAATTTTTAAAAAAGTTAAAATTACAGTGCCAGTGCAAAATTGTGCAAAACGTTCGTTTTAGCCTCTAAATAACACGTTTTATGAAAACTGCTATTTTGCAGTGTTTGCAGCAGTTTTCCAGTAAAAACAGCAAAAACGTTTATCATGACCAATTTTTAAAAAAGTTAAAATTACAGTGCCAGTGCAAAATTGTGCAAAACGTTCGTTTTAGCCTCTAAATAACACGTTTTATGAAAACTGCTATTTTGCAGTGTTTGCAGCAGTTTTCCAGTAAAAACAGCAAAAACGTTTATCATGACCAATTTTTAAAAAAGTTAAAATTACAGTGCCAGTGCAAAATTGTGCAAAACGTTCGTTTTAGCCTCTAAATAACACGTTTTATGAAAACTGCTATTTTGCAGTGTTTGCAGCAGTTTTCCAGTAAAAACAGCAAAAACGTTTATCATGACCAATTTTTAAAAAAGTTAAAATTACAGTGCCAGTGCAAAATTGTGCAAAACGTTCGTTTTAGCCTCTAAATAACACGTTTTATGAAAACTGCTATTTTGCAGTGTTTGCAGCAGTTTTCCAGTAAAAACAGCAAAAACGTTTATCATGACCAATTTTTAAAAAAGTTAAAATTACAGTGCCAGTGCAAAATTGTGCAAAACGTTCGTTTTAGCCTCTAAATAACACGTTTTATGAAAACTGCTATTTTGCAGTGTTTGCAGCAGTTTTCCAGTAAAAACAGCAAAAACGTTTATCATGACCAATTTTTAAAAAAGTTAAAATTACAGTGCCAGTGCAAAATTGTGCAAAACGTTCGTTTTAGCCTCTAAATAACACGTTTTATGAAAACTGCTATTTTGCAGTGTTTGCAGCAGTTTTCCAGTAAAAACAGCAAAAACGTTTATCATGACCAATTTTTAAAAAAGTTAAAATTACAGTGCCAGTGCAAAATTGTGCAAAACGTTCGTTTTAGCCTCTAAATAACACGTTTTATGAAAACTGCTATTTTGCAGTGTTTGCAGCAGTTTTCCAGTAAAAACAGCAAAAACGTTTATCATGACCAATTTTTAAAAAAGTTAAAATTACAGTGCCAGTGCAAAATTGTGCAAAACGTTCGTTTTAGCCTCTAAATAACACGTTTTATGAAAACTGCTATTTTGCAGTGTTTGCAGCAGTTTTCCAGTAAAAACAGCAAAAACGTTTATCATGACCAATTTTTAAAAAAGTTAAAATTACAGTGCCAGTGCAAAATTGTGCAAAACGTTCGTTTTAGCCTCTAAATAACACGTTTTATGAAAACTGCTATTTTGCAGTGTTTGCAGCAGTTTTCCAGTAAAAACAGCAAAAACGTTTATCATGACCAATTTTTAAAAAAGTTAAAATTACAGTGCCAGTGCAAAATTGTGCAAAACGTTCGTTTTAGCCTCTAAATAACACGTTTTATGAAAACTGCTATTTTGCAGTGTTTGCAGCAGTTTTCCAGTAAAAACAGCAAAAACGTTTATCATGACCAATTTTTAAAAAAGTTAAAATTACAGTGCCAGTGCAAAATTGTGCAAAACGTTCGTTTTAGCCTCTAAATAACACGTTTTATGAAAACTGCTATTTTGCAGTGTTTGCAGCAGTTTTCCAGTAAAAACAGCAAAAACGTTTATCATGACCAATTTTTAAAAAAGTTAAAATTACAGTGCCAGTGCAAAATTGTGCAAAACGTTCGTTTTAGCCTCTAAATAACACGTTTTATGAAAACTGCTATTTTGCAGTGTTTGCAGCAGTTTTCCAGTAAAAACAGCAAAAACGTTTATCATGACCAATTTTTAAAAAAGTTAAAATTACAGTGCCAGTGCAAAATTGTGCAAAACGTTCGTTTTAGCCTCTAAATAACACGTTTTATGAAAACTGCTATTTTGCAGTGTTTGCAGCAGTTTTCCAGTAAAAACAGCAAAAACGTTTATCATGACCAATTTTTAAAAAAGTTAAAATTACAGTGCCAGTGCAAAATTGTGCAAAACGTTCGTTTTAGCCTCTAAATAACACGTTTTATGAAAACTGCTATTTTGCAGTGTTTGCAGCAGTTTTCCAGTAAAAACAGCAAAAACGTTTATCATGACCAATTTTTAAAAAAGTTAAAATTACAGTGCCAGTGCAAAATTGTGCAAAACGTTCGTTTTAGCCTCTAAATAACACGTTTTATGAAAACTGCTATTTTGCAGTGTTTGCAGCAGTTTTCCAGTAAAAACAGCAAAAACGTTTATCATGACCAATTTTTAAAAAAGTTAAAATTACAGTGCCAGTGCAAAATTGTGCAAAACGTTCGTTTTAGCCTCTAAATAACACGTTTTATGAAAACTGCTATTTTGCAGTGTTTGCAGCAGTTTTCCAGTAAAAACAGCAAAAACGTTTATCATGACCAATTTTTAAAAAAGTTAAAATTACAGTGCCAGTGCAAAATTGTGCAAAACGTTCGTTTTAGCCTCTAAATAACACGTTTTATGAAAACTGCTATTTTGCAGTGTTTGCAGCAGTTTTCCAGTAAAAACAGCAAAAACGTTTATCATGACCAATTTTTAAAAAAGTTAAAATTACAGTGCCAGTGCAAAATTGTGCAAAACGTTCGTTTTAGCCTCTAAATAACACGTTTTATGAAAACTGCTATTTTGCAGTGTTTGCAGCAGTTTTCCAGTAAAAACAGCAAAAACGTTTATCATGACCAATTTTTAAAAAAGTTAAAATTACAGTGCCAGTGCAAAATTGTGCAAAACGTTCGTTTTAGCCTCTAAATAACACGTTTTATGAAAACTGCTATTTTGCAGTGTTTGCAGCAGTTTTCCAGTAAAAACAGCAAAAACGTTTATCATGACCAATTTTTAAAAAAGTTAAAATTACAGTGCCAGTGCAAAATTGTGCAAAACGTTCGTTTTAGCCTCTAAATAACACGTTTTATGAAAACTGCTATTTTGCAGTGTTTGCAGCAGTTTTCCAGTAAAAACAGCAAAAACGTTTATCATGACCAATTTTTAAAAAAGTTAAAATTACAGTGCCAGTGCAAAATTGTGCAAAACGTTCGTTTTAGCCTCTAAATAACACGTTTTATGAAAACTGCTATTTTGCAGTGTTTGCAGCAGTTTTCCAGTAAAAACAGCAAAAACGTTTATCATGACCAATTTTTAAAAAAGTTAAAATTACAGTGCCAGTGCAAAATTGTGCAAAACGTTCGTTTTAGCCTCTAAATAACACGTTTTATGAAAACTGCTATTTTGCAGTGTTTGCAGCAGTTTTCCAGTAAAAACAGCAAAAACGTTTATCATGACCAATTTTTAAAAAAGTTAAAATTACAGTGCCAGTGCAAAATTGTGCAAAACGTTCGTTTTAGCCTCTAAATAACACGTTTTATGAAAACTGCTATTTTGCAGTGTTTGCAGCAGTTTTCCAGTAAAAACAGCAAAAACGTTTATCATGACCAATTTTTAAAAAAGTTAAAATTACAGTGCCAGTGCAAAATTGTGCAAAACGTTCGTTTTAGCCTCTAAATAACACGTTTTATGAAAACTGCTATTTTGCAGTGTTTGCAGCAGTTTTCCAGTAAAAACAGCAAAAACGTTTATCATGACCAATTTTTAAAAAAGTTAAAATTACAGTGCCAGTGCAAAATTGTGCAAAACGTTCGTTTTAGCCTCTAAATAACACGTTTTATGAAAACTGCTATTTTGCAGTGTTTGCAGCAGTTTTCCAGTAAAAACAGCAAAAACGTTTATCATGACCAATTTTTAAAAAAGTTAAAATTACAGTGCCAGTGCAAAATTGTGCAAAACGTTCGTTTTAGCCTCTAAATAACACGTTTTATGAAAACTGCTATTTTGCAGTGTTTGCAGCAGTTTTCCAGTAAAAACAGCAAAAACGTTTATCATGACCAATTTTTAAAAAAGTTAAAATTACAGTGCCAGTGCAAAATTGTGCAAAACGTTCGTTTTAGCCTCTAAATAACACGTTTTATGAAAACTGCTATTTTGCAGTGTTTGCAGCAGTTTTCCAGTAAAAACAGCAAAAACGTTTATCATGACCAATTTTTAAAAAAGTTAAAATTACAGTGCCAGTGCAAAATTGTGCAAAACGTTCGTTTTAGCCTCTAAATAACACGTTTTATGAAAACTGCTATTTTGCAGTGTTTGCAGCAGTTTTCCAGTAAAAACAGCAAAAACGTTTATCATGACCAATTTTTAAAAAAGTTAAAATTACAGTGCCAGTGCAAAATTGTGCAAAACGTTCGTTTTAGCCTCTAAATAACACGTTTTATGAAAACTGCTATTTTGCAGTGTTTGCAGCAGTTTTCCAGTAAAAACAGCAAAAACGTTTATCATGACCAATTTTTAAAAAAGTTAAAATTACAGTGCCAGTGCAAAATTGTGCAAAACGTTCGTTTTAGCCTCTAAATAACACGTTTTATGAAAACTGCTATTTTGCAGTGTTTGCAGCAGTTTTCCAGTAAAAACAGCAAAAACGTTTATCATGACCAATTTTTAAAAAAGTTAAAATTACAGTGCCAGTGCAAAATTGTGCAAAACGTTCGTTTTAGCCTCTAAATAACACGTTTTATGAAAACTGCTATTTTGCAGTGTTTGCAGCAGTTTTCCAGTAAAAACAGCAAAAACGTTTATCATGACCAATTTTTAAAAAAGTTAAAATTACAGTGCCAGTGCAAAATTGTGCAAAACGTTCGTTTTAGCCTCTAAATAACACGTTTTATGAAAACTGCTATTTTGCAGTGTTTGCAGCAGTTTTCCAGTAAAAACAGCAAAAACGTTTATCATGACCAATTTTTAAAAAAGTTAAAATTACAGTGCCAGTGCAAAATTGTGCAAAACGTTCGTTTTAGCCTCTAAATAACACGTTTTATGAAAACTGCTATTTTGCAGTGTTTGCAGCAGTTTTCCAGTAAAAACAGCAAAAACGTTTATCATGACCAATTTTTAAAAAAGTTAAAATTACAGTGCCAGTGCAAAATTGTGCAAAACGTTCGTTTTAGCCTCTAAATAACACGTTTTATGAAAACTGCTATTTTGCAGTGTTTGCAGCAGTTTTCCAGTAAAAACAGCAAAAACGTTTATCATGACCAATTTTTAAAAAAGTTAAAATTACAGTGCCAGTGCAAAATTGTGCAAAACGTTCGTTTTAGCCTCTAAATAACACGTTTTATGAAAACTGCTATTTTGCAGTGTTTGCAGCAGTTTTCCAGTAAAAACAGCAAAAACGTTTATCATGACCAATTTTTAAAAAAGTTAAAATTACAGTGCCAGTGCAAAATTGTGCAAAACGTTCGTTTTAGCCTCTAAATAACACGTTTTATGAAAACTGCTATTTTGCAGTGTTTGCAGCAGTTTTCCAGTAAAAACAGCAAAAACGTTTATCATGACCAATTTTTAAAAAAGTTAAAATTACAGTGCCAGTGCAAAATTGTGCAAAACGTTCGTTTTAGCCTCTAAATAACACGTTTTATGAAAACTGCTATTTTGCAGTGTTTGCAGCAGTTTTCCAGTAAAAACAGCAAAAACGTTTATCATGACCAATTTTTAAAAAAGTTAAAATTACAGTGCCAGTGCAAAATTGTGCAAAACGTTCGTTTTAGCCTCTAAATAACACGTTTTATGAAAACTGCTATTTTGCAGTGTTTGCAGCAGTTTTCCAGTAAAAACAGCAAAAACGTTTATCATGACCAATTTTTAAAAAAGTTAAAATTACAGTGCCAGTGCAAAATTGTGCAAAACGTTCGTTTTAGCCTCTAAATAACACGTTTTATGAAAACTGCTATTTTGCAGTGTTTGCAGCAGTTTTCCAGTAAAAACAGCAAAAACGTTTATCATGACCAATTTTTAAAAAAGTTAAAATTACAGTGCCAGTGCAAAATTGTGCAAAACGTTCGTTTTAGCCTCTAAATAACACGTTTTATGAAAACTGCTATTTTGCAGTGTTTGCAGCAGTTTTCCAGTAAAAACAGCAAAAACGTTTATCATGACCAATTTTTAAAAAAGTTAAAATTACAGTGCCAGTGCAAAATTGTGCAAAACGTTCGTTTTAGCCTCTAAATAACACGTTTTATGAAAACTGCTATTTTGCAGTGTTTGCAGCAGTTTTCCAGTAAAAACAGCAAAAACGTTTATCATGACCAATTTTTAAAAAAGTTAAAATTACAGTGCCAGTGCAAAATTGTGCAAAACGTTCGTTTTAGCCTCTAAATAACACGTTTTATGAAAACTGCTATTTTGCAGTGTTTGCAGCAGTTTTCCAGTAAAAACAGCAAAAACGTTTATCATGACCAATTTTTAAAAAAGTTAAAATTACAGTGCCAGTGCAAAATTGTGCAAAACGTTCGTTTTAGCCTCTAAATAACACGTTTTATGAAAACTGCTATTTTGCAGTGTTTGCAGCAGTTTTCCAGTAAAAACAGCAAAAACGTTTATCATGACCAATTTTTAAAAAAGTTAAAATTACAGTGCCAGTGCAAAATTGTGCAAAACGTTCGTTTTAGCCTCTAAATAACACGTTTTATGAAAACTGCTATTTTGCAGTGTTTGCAGCAGTTTTCCAGTAAAAACAGCAAAAACGTTTATCATGACCAATTTTTAAAAAAGTTAAAATTACAGTGCCAGTGCAAAATTGTGCAAAACGTTCGTTTTAGCCTCTAAATAACACGTTTTATGAAAACTGCTATTTTGCAGTGTTTGCAGCAGTTTTCCAGTAAAAACAGCAAAAACGTTTATCATGACCAATTTTTAAAAAAGTTAAAATTACAGTGCCAGTGCAAAATTGTGCAAAACGTTCGTTTTAGCCTCTAAATAACACGTTTTATGAAAACTGCTATTTTGCAGTGTTTGCAGCAGTTTTCCAGTAAAAACAGCAAAAACGTTTATCATGACCAATTTTTAAAAAAGTTAAAATTACAGTGCCAGTGCAAAATTGTGCAAAACGTTCGTTTTAGCCTCTAAATAACACGTTTTATGAAAACTGCTATTTTGCAGTGTTTGCAGCAGTTTTCCAGTAAAAACAGCAAAAACGTTTATCATGACCAATTTTTAAAAAAGTTAAAATTACAGTGCCAGTGCAAAATTGTGCAAAACGTTCGTTTTAGCCTCTAAATAACACGTTTTATGAAAACTGCTATTTTGCAGTGTTTGCAGCAGTTTTCCAGTAAAAACAGCAAAAACGTTTATCATGACCAATTTTTAAAAAAGTTAAAATTACAGTGCCAGTGCAAAATTGTGCAAAACGTTCGTTTTAGCCTCTAAATAACACGTTTTATGAAAACTGCTATTTTGCAGTGTTTGCAGCAGTTTTCCAGTAAAAACAGCAAAAACGTTTATCATGACCAATTTTTAAAAAAGTTAAAATTACAGTGCCAGTGCAAAATTGTGCAAAACGTTCGTTTTAGCCTCTAAATAACACGTTTTATGAAAACTGCTATTTTGCAGTGTTTGCAGCAGTTTTCCAGTAAAAACAGCAAAAACGTTTATCATGACCAATTTTTAAAAAAGTTAAAATTACAGTGCCAGTGCAAAATTGTGCAAAACGTTCGTTTTAGCCTCTAAATAACACGTTTTATGAAAACTGCTATTTTGCAGTGTTTGCAGCAGTTTTCCAGTAAAAACAGCAAAAACGTTTATCATGACCAATTTTTAAAAAAGTTAAAATTACAGTGCCAGTGCAAAATTGTGCAAAACGTTCGTTTTAGCCTCTAAATAACACGTTTTATGAAAACTGCTATTTTGCAGTGTTTGCAGCAGTTTTCCAGTAAAAACAGCAAAAACGTTTATCATGACCAATTTTTAAAAAAGTTAAAATTACAGTGCCAGTGCAAAATTGTGCAAAACGTTCGTTTTAGCCTCTAAATAACACGTTTTATGAAAACTGCTATTTTGCAGTGTTTGCAGCAGTTTTCCAGTAAAAACAGCAAAAACGTTTATCATGACCAATTTTTAAAAAAGTTAAAATTACAGTGCCAGTGCAAAATTGTGCAAAACGTTCGTTTTAGCCTCTAAATAACACGTTTTATGAAAACTGCTATTTTGCAGTGTTTGCAGCAGTTTTCCAGTAAAAACAGCAAAAACGTTTATCATGACCAATTTTTAAAAAAGTTAAAATTACAGTGCCAGTGCAAAATTGTGCAAAACGTTCGTTTTAGCCTCTAAATAACACGTTTTATGAAAACTGCTATTTTGCAGTGTTTGCAGCAGTTTTCCAGTAAAAACAGCAAAAACGTTTATCATGACCAATTTTTAAAAAAGTTAAAATTACAGTGCCAGTGCAAAATTGTGCAAAACGTTCGTTTTAGCCTCTAAATAACACGTTTTATGAAAACTGCTATTTTGCAGTGTTTGCAGCAGTTTTCCAGTAAAAACAGCAAAAACGTTTATCATGACCAATTTTTAAAAAAGTTAAAATTACAGTGCCAGTGCAAAATTGTGCAAAACGTTCGTTTTAGCCTCTAAATAACACGTTTTATGAAAACTGCTATTTTGCAGTGTTTGCAGCAGTTTTCCAGTAAAAACAGCAAAAACGTTTATCATGACCAATTTTTAAAAAAGTTAAAATTACAGTGCCAGTGCAAAATTGTGCAAAACGTTCGTTTTAGCCTCTAAATAACACGTTTTATGAAAACTGCTATTTTGCAGTGTTTGCAGCAGTTTTCCAGTAAAAACAGCAAAAACGTTTATCATGACCAATTTTTAAAAAAGTTAAAATTACAGTGCCAGTGCAAAATTGTGCAAAACGTTCGTTTTAGCCTCTAAATAACACGTTTTATGAAAACTGCTATTTTGCAGTGTTTGCAGCAGTTTTCCAGTAAAAACAGCAAAAACGTTTATCATGACCAATTTTTAAAAAAGTTAAAATTACAGTGCCAGTGCAAAATTGTGCAAAACGTTCGTTTTAGCCTCTAAATAACACGTTTTATGAAAACTGCTATTTTGCAGTGTTTGCAGCAGTTTTCCAGTAAAAACAGCAAAAACGTTTATCATGACCAATTTTTAAAAAAGTTAAAATTACAGTGCCAGTGCAAAATTGTGCAAAACGTTCGTTTTAGCCTCTAAATAACACGTTTTATGAAAACTGCTATTTTGCAGTGTTTGCAGCAGTTTTCCAGTAAAAACAGCAAAAACGTTTATCATGACCAATTTTTAAAAAAGTTAAAATTACAGTGCCAGTGCAAAATTGTGCAAAACGTTCGTTTTAGCCTCTAAATAACACGTTTTATGAAAACTGCTATTTTGCAGTGTTTGCAGCAGTTTTCCAGTAAAAACAGCAAAAACGTTTATCATGACCAATTTTTAAAAAAGTTAAAATTACAGTGCCAGTGCAAAATTGTGCAAAACGTTCGTTTTAGCCTCTAAATAACACGTTTTATGAAAACTGCTATTTTGCAGTGTTTGCAGCAGTTTTCCAGTAAAAACAGCAAAAACGTTTATCATGACCAATTTTTAAAAAAGTTAAAATTACAGTGCCAGTGCAAAATTGTGCAAAACGTTCGTTTTAGCCTCTAAATAACACGTTTTATGAAAACTGCTATTTTGCAGTGTTTGCAGCAGTTTTCCAGTAAAAACAGCAAAAACGTTTATCATGACCAATTTTTAAAAAAGTTAAAATTACAGTGCCAGTGCAAAATTGTGCAAAACGTTCGTTTTAGCCTCTAAATAACACGTTTTATGAAAACTGCTATTTTGCAGTGTTTGCAGCAGTTTTCCAGTAAAAACAGCAAAAACGTTTATCATGACCAATTTTTAAAAAAGTTAAAATTACAGTGCCAGTGCAAAATTGTGCAAAACGTTCGTTTTAGCCTCTAAATAACACGTTTTATGAAAACTGCTATTTTGCAGTGTTTGCAGCAGTTTTCCAGTAAAAACAGCAAAAACGTTTATCATGACCAATTTTTAAAAAAGTTAAAATTACAGTGCCAGTGCAAAATTGTGCAAAACGTTCGTTTTAGCCTCTAAATAACACGTTTTATGAAAACTGCTATTTTGCAGTGTTTGCAGCAGTTTTCCAGTAAAAACAGCAAAAACGTTTATCATGACCAATTTTTAAAAAAGTTAAAATTACAGTGCCAGTGCAAAATTGTGCAAAACGTTCGTTTTAGCCTCTAAATAACACGTTTTATGAAAACTGCTATTTTGCAGTGTTTGCAGCAGTTTTCCAGTAAAAACAGCAAAAACGTTTATCATGACCAATTTTTAAAAAAGTTAAAATTACAGTGCCAGTGCAAAATTGTGCAAAACGTTCGTTTTAGCCTCTAAATAACACGTTTTATGAAAACTGCTATTTTGCAGTGTTTGCAGCAGTTTTCCAGTAAAAACAGCAAAAACGTTTATCATGACCAATTTTTAAAAAAGTTAAAATTACAGTGCCAGTGCAAAATTGTGCAAAACGTTCGTTTTAGCCTCTAAATAACACGTTTTATGAAAACTGCTATTTTGCAGTGTTTGCAGCAGTTTTCCAGTAAAAACAGCAAAAACGTTTATCATGACCAATTTTTAAAAAAGTTAAAATTACAGTGCCAGTGCAAAATTGTGCAAAACGTTCGTTTTAGCCTCTAAATAACACGTTTTATGAAAACTGCTATTTTGCAGTGTTTGCAGCAGTTTTCCAGTAAAAACAGCAAAAACGTTTATCATGACCAATTTTTAAAAAAGTTAAAATTACAGTGCCAGTGCAAAATTGTGCAAAACGTTCGTTTTAGCCTCTAAATAACACGTTTTATGAAAACTGCTATTTTGCAGTGTTTGCAGCAGTTTTCCAGTAAAAACAGCAAAAACGTTTATCATGACCAATTTTTAAAAAAGTTAAAATTACAGTGCCAGTGCAAAATTGTGCAAAACGTTCGTTTTAGCCTCTAAATAACACGTTTTATGAAAACTGCTATTTTGCAGTGTTTGCAGCAGTTTTCCAGTAAAAACAGCAAAAACGTTTATCATGACCAATTTTTAAAAAAGTTAAAATTACAGTGCCAGTGCAAAATTGTGCAAAACGTTCGTTTTAGCCTCTAAATAACACGTTTTATGAAAACTGCTATTTTGCAGTGTTTGCAGCAGTTTTCCAGTAAAAACAGCAAAAACGTTTATCATGACCAATTTTTAAAAAAGTTAAAATTACAGTGCCAGTGCAAAATTGTGCAAAACGTTCGTTTTAGCCTCTAAATAACACGTTTTATGAAAACTGCTATTTTGCAGTGTTTGCAGCAGTTTTCCAGTAAAAACAGCAAAAACGTTTATCATGACCAATTTTTAAAAAAGTTAAAATTACAGTGCCAGTGCAAAATTGTGCAAAACGTTCGTTTTAGCCTCTAAATAACACGTTTTATGAAAACTGCTATTTTGCAGTGTTTGCAGCAGTTTTCCAGTAAAAACAGCAAAAACGTTTATCATGACCAATTTTTAAAAAAGTTAAAATTACAGTGCCAGTGCAAAATTGTGCAAAACGTTCGTTTTAGCCTCTAAATAACACGTTTTATGAAAACTGCTATTTTGCAGTGTTTGCAGCAGTTTTCCAGTAAAAACAGCAAAAACGTTTATCATGACCAATTTTTAAAAAAGTTAAAATTACAGTGCCAGTGCAAAATTGTGCAAAACGTTCGTTTTAGCCTCTAAATAACACGTTTTATGAAAACTGCTATTTTGCAGTGTTTGCAGCAGTTTTCCAGTAAAAACAGCAAAAACGTTTATCATGACCAATTTTTAAAAAAGTTAAAATTACAGTGCCAGTGCAAAATTGTGCAAAACGTTCGTTTTAGCCTCTAAATAACACGTTTTATGAAAACTGCTATTTTGCAGTGTTTGCAGCAGTTTTCCAGTAAAAACAGCAAAAACGTTTATCATGACCAATTTTTAAAAAAGTTAAAATTACAGTGCCAGTGCAAAATTGTGCAAAACGTTCGTTTTAGCCTCTAAATAACACGTTTTATGAAAACTGCTATTTTGCAGTGTTTGCAGCAGTTTTCCAGTAAAAACAGCAAAAACGTTTATCATGACCAATTTTTAAAAAAGTTAAAATTACAGTGCCAGTGCAAAATTGTGCAAAACGTTCGTTTTAGCCTCTAAATAACACGTTTTATGAAAACTGCTATTTTGCAGTGTTTGCAGCAGTTTTCCAGTAAAAACAGCAAAAACGTTTATCATGACCAATTTTTAAAAAAGTTAAAATTACAGTGCCAGTGCAAAATTGTGCAAAACGTTCGTTTTAGCCTCTAAATAACACGTTTTATGAAAACTGCTATTTTGCAGTGTTTGCAGCAGTTTTCCAGTAAAAACAGCAAAAACGTTTATCATGACCAATTTTTAAAAAAGTTAAAATTACAGTGCCAGTGCAAAATTGTGCAAAACGTTCGTTTTAGCCTCTAAATAACACGTTTTATGAAAACTGCTATTTTGCAGTGTTTGCAGCAGTTTTCCAGTAAAAACAGCAAAAACGTTTATCATGACCAATTTTTAAAAAAGTTAAAATTACAGTGCCAGTGCAAAATTGTGCAAAACGTTCGTTTTAGCCTCTAAATAACACGTTTTATGAAAACTGCTATTTTGCAGTGTTTGCAGCAGTTTTCCAGTAAAAACAGCAAAAACGTTTATCATGACCAATTTTTAAAAAAGTTAAAATTACAGTGCCAGTGCAAAATTGTGCAAAACGTTCGTTTTAGCCTCTAAATAACACGTTTTATGAAAACTGCTATTTTGCAGTGTTTGCAGCAGTTTTCCAGTAAAAACAGCAAAAACGTTTATCATGACCAATTTTTAAAAAAGTTAAAATTACAGTGCCAGTGCAAAATTGTGCAAAACGTTCGTTTTAGCCTCTAAATAACACGTTTTATGAAAACTGCTATTTTGCAGTGTTTGCAGCAGTTTTCCAGTAAAAACAGCAAAAACGTTTATCATGACCAATTTTTAAAAAAGTTAAAATTACAGTGCCAGTGCAAAATTGTGCAAAACGTTCGTTTTAGCCTCTAAATAACACGTTTTATGAAAACTGCTATTTTGCAGTGTTTGCAGCAGTTTTCCAGTAAAAACAGCAAAAACGTTTATCATGACCAATTTTTAAAAAAGTTAAAATTACAGTGCCAGTGCAAAATTGTGCAAAACGTTCGTTTTAGCCTCTAAATAACACGTTTTATGAAAACTGCTATTTTGCAGTGTTTGCAGCAGTTTTCCAGTAAAAACAGCAAAAACGTTTATCATGACCAATTTTTAAAAAAGTTAAAATTACAGTGCCAGTGCAAAATTGTGCAAAACGTTCGTTTTAGCCTCTAAATAACACGTTTTATGAAAACTGCTATTTTGCAGTGTTTGCAGCAGTTTTCCAGTAAAAACAGCAAAAACGTTTATCATGACCAATTTTTAAAAAAGTTAAAATTACAGTGCCAGTGCAAAATTGTGCAAAACGTTCGTTTTAGCCTCTAAATAACACGTTTTATGAAAACTGCTATTTTGCAGTGTTTGCAGCAGTTTTCCAGTAAAAACAGCAAAAACGTTTATCATGACCAATTTTTAAAAAAGTTAAAATTACAGTGCCAGTGCAAAATTGTGCAAAACGTTCGTTTTAGCCTCTAAATAACACGTTTTATGAAAACTGCTATTTTGCAGTGTTTGCAGCAGTTTTCCAGTAAAAACAGCAAAAACGTTTATCATGACCAATTTTTAAAAAAGTTAAAATTACAGTGCCAGTGCAAAATTGTGCAAAACGTTCGTTTTAGCCTCTAAATAACACGTTTTATGAAAACTGCTATTTTGCAGTGTTTGCAGCAGTTTTCCAGTAAAAACAGCAAAAACGTTTATCATGACCAATTTTTAAAAAAGTTAAAATTACAGTGCCAGTGCAAAATTGTGCAAAACGTTCGTTTTAGCCTCTAAATAACACGTTTTATGAAAACTGCTATTTTGCAGTGTTTGCAGCAGTTTTCCAGTAAAAACAGCAAAAACGTTTATCATGACCAATTTTTAAAAAAGTTAAAATTACAGTGCCAGTGCAAAATTGTGCAAAACGTTCGTTTTAGCCTCTAAATAACACGTTTTATGAAAACTGCTATTTTGCAGTGTTTGCAGCAGTTTTCCAGTAAAAACAGCAAAAACGTTTATCATGACCAATTTTTAAAAAAGTTAAAATTACAGTGCCAGTGCAAAATTGTGCAAAACGTTCGTTTTAGCCTCTAAATAACACGTTTTATGAAAACTGCTATTTTGCAGTGTTTGCAGCAGTTTTCCAGTAAAAACAGCAAAAACGTTTATCATGACCAATTTTTAAAAAAGTTAAAATTACAGTGCCAGTGCAAAATTGTGCAAAACGTTCGTTTTAGCCTCTAAATAACACGTTTTATGAAAACTGCTATTTTGCAGTGTTTGCAGCAGTTTTCCAGTAAAAACAGCAAAAACGTTTATCATGACCAATTTTAAAAAAGTTAAAATTACAGTGCCAGTGCAAAATTGTGCAAAACGTTCGTTTTAGCCTCTAAATAACACGTTTTATGAAAACTGCTATTTTGCAGTGTTTGCAGCAGTTTTCCAGTAAAAACAGCAAAAACGTTTATCATGACCAATTTTTAAAAAAGTTAAAATTACAGTGCCAGTGCAAAATTGTGCAAAACGTTCGTTTTAGCCTCTAAATAACACGTTTTATGAAAACTGCTATTTTGCAGTGTTTGCAGCAGTTTTCCAGTAAAAACAGCAAAAACGTTTATCATGACCAATTTTTAAAAAAGTTAAAATTACAGTGCCAGTGCAAAATTGTGCAAAACGTTCGTTTTAGCCTCTAAATAACACGTTTTATGAAAACTGCTATTTTGCAGTGTTTGCAGCAGTTTTCCAGTAAAAACAGCAAAAACGTTTATCATGACCAATTTTTAAAAAAGTTAAAATTACAGTGCCAGTGCAAAATTGTGCAAAACGTTCGTTTTAGCCTCTAAATAACACGTTTTATGAAAACTGCTATTTTGCAGTGTTTGCAGCAGTTTTCCAGTAAAAACAGCAAAAACGTTTATCATGACCAATTTTTAAAAAAGTTAAAATTACAGTGCCAGTGCAAAATTGTGCAAAACGTTCGTTTTAGCCTCTAAATAACACGTTTTATGAAAACTGCTATTTTGCAGTGTTTGCAGCAGTTTTCCAGTAAAAACAGCAAAAACGTTTATCATGACCAATTTTTAAAAAAGTTAAAATTACAGTGCCAGTGCAAAATTGTGCAAAACGTTCGTTTTAGCCTCTAAATAACACGTTTTATGAAAACTGCTATTTTGCAGTGTTTGCAGCAGTTTTCCAGTAAAAACAGCAAAAACGTTTATCATGACCAATTTTTAAAAAAGTTAAAATTACAGTGCCAGTGCAAAATTGTGCAAAACGTTCGTTTTAGCCTCTAAATAACACGTTTTATGAAAACTGCTATTTTGCAGTGTTTGCAGCAGTTTTCCAGTAAAAACAGCAAAAACGTTTATCATGACCAATTTTTAAAAAAGTTAAAATTACAGTGCCAGTGCAAAATTGTGCAAAACGTTCGTTTTAGCCTCTAAATAACACGTTTTATGAAAACTGCTATTTTGCAGTGTTTGCAGCAGTTTTCCAGTAAAAACAGCAAAAACGTTTATCATGACCAATTTTTAAAAAAGTTAAAATTACAGTGCCAGTGCAAAATTGTGCAAAACGTTCGTTTTAGCCTCTAAATAACACGTTTTATGAAAACTGCTATTTTGCAGTGTTTGCAGCAGTTTTCCAGTAAAAACAGCAAAAACGTTTATCATGACCAATTTTTAAAAAAGTTAAAATTACAGTGCCAGTGCAAAATTGTGCAAAACGTTCGTTTTAGCCTCTAAATAACACGTTTTATGAAAACTGCTATTTTGCAGTGTTTGCAGCAGTTTTCCAGTAAAAACAGCAAAAACGTTTATCATGACCAATTTTTAAAAAAGTTAAAATTACAGTGCCAGTGCAAAATTGTGCAAAACGTTCGTTTTAGCCTCTAAATAACACGTTTTATGAAAACTGCTATTTTGCAGTGTTTGCAGCAGTTTTCCAGTAAAAACAGCAAAAACGTTTATCATGACCAATTTTTAAAAAAGTTAAAATTACAGTGCCAGTGCAAAATTGTGCAAAACGTTCGTTTTAGCCTCTAAATAACACGTTTTATGAAAACTGCTATTTTGCAGTGTTTGCAGCAGTTTTCCAGTAAAAACAGCAAAAACGTTTATCATGACCAATTTTTAAAAAAGTTAAAATTACAGTGCCAGTGCAAAATTGTGCAAAACGTTCGTTTTAGCCTCTAAATAACACGTTTTATGAAAACTGCTATTTTGCAGTGTTTGCAGCAGTTTTCCAGTAAAAACAGCAAAAACGTTTATCATGACCAATTTTTAAAAAAGTTAAAATTACAGTGCCAGTGCAAAATTGTGCAAAACGTTCGTTTTAGCCTCTAAATAACACGTTTTATGAAAACTGCTATTTTGCAGTGTTTGCAGCAGTTTTCCAGTAAAAACAGCAAAAACGTTTATCATGACCAATTTTTAAAAAAGTTAAAATTACAGTGCCAGTGCAAAATTGTGCAAAACGTTCGTTTTAGCCTCTAAATAACACGTTTTATGAAAACTGCTATTTTGCAGTGTTTGCAGCAGTTTTCCAGTAAAAACAGCAAAAACGTTTATCATGACCAATTTTTAAAAAAGTTAAAATTACAGTGCCAGTGCAAAATTGTGCAAAACGTTCGTTTTAGCCTCTAAATAACACGTTTTATGAAAACTGCTATTTTGCAGTGTTTGCAGCAGTTTTCCAGTAAAAACAGCAAAAACGTTTATCATGACCAATTTTTAAAAAAGTTAAAATTACAGTGCCAGTGCAAAATTGTGCAAAACGTTCGTTTTAGCCTCTAAATAACACGTTTTATGAAAACTGCTATTTTGCAGTGTTTGCAGCAGTTTTCCAGTAAAAACAGCAAAAACGTTTATCATGACCAATTTTTAAAAAAGTTAAAATTACAGTGCCAGTGCAAAATTGTGCAAAACGTTCGTTTTAGCCTCTAAATAACACGTTTTATGAAAACTGCTATTTTGCAGTGTTTGCAGCAGTTTTCCAGTAAAAACAGCAAAAACGTTTATCATGACCAATTTTTAAAAAAGTTAAAATTACAGTGCCAGTGCAAAATTGTGCAAAACGTTCGTTTTAGCCTCTAAATAACACGTTTTATGAAAACTGCTATTTTGCAGTGTTTGCAGCAGTTTTCCAGTAAAAACAGCAAAAACGTTTATCATGACCAATTTTTAAAAAAGTTAAAATTACAGTGCCAGTGCAAAATTGTGCAAAACGTTCGTTTTAGCCTCTAAATAACACGTTTTATGAAAACTGCTATTTTGCAGTGTTTGCAGCAGTTTTCCAGTAAAAACAGCAAAAACGTTTATCATGACCAATTTTTAAAAAAGTTAAAATTACAGTGCCAGTGCAAAATTGTGCAAAACGTTCGTTTTAGCCTCTAAATAACACGTTTTATGAAAACTGCTATTTTGCAGTGTTTGCAGCAGTTTTCCAGTAAAAACAGCAAAAACGTTTATCATGACCAATTTTTAAAAAAGTTAAAATTACAGTGCCAGTGCAAAATTGTGCAAAACGTTCGTTTTAGCCTCTAAATAACACGTTTTATGAAAACTGCTATTTTGCAGTGTTTGCAGCAGTTTTCCAGTAAAAACAGCAAAAACGTTTATCATGACCAATTTTTAAAAAAGTTAAAATTACAGTGCCAGTGCAAAATTGTGCAAAACGTTCGTTTTAGCCTCTAAATAACACGTTTTATGAAAACTGCTATTTTGCAGTGTTTGCAGCAGTTTTCCAGTAAAAACAGCAAAAACGTTTATCATGACCAATTTTTAAAAAAGTTAAAATTACAGTGCCAGTGCAAAATTGTGCAAAACGTTCGTTTTAGCCTCTAAATAACACGTTTTATGAAAACTGCTATTTTGCAGTGTTTGCAGCAGTTTTCCAGTAAAAACAGCAAAAACGTTTATCATGACCAATTTTTAAAAAAGTTAAAATTACAGTGCCAGTGCAAAATTGTGCAAAACGTTCGTTTTAGCCTCTAAATAACACGTTTTATGAAAACTGCTATTTTGCAGTGTTTGCAGCAGTTTTCCAGTAAAAACAGCAAAAACGTTTATCATGACCAATTTTTAAAAAAGTTAAAATTACAGTGCCAGTGCAAAATTGTGCAAAACGTTCGTTTTAGCCTCTAAATAACACGTTTTATGAAAACTGCTATTTTGCAGTGTTTGCAGCAGTTTTCCAGTAAAAACAGCAAAAACGTTTATCATGACCAATTTTTAAAAAAGTTAAAATTACAGTGCCAGTGCAAAATTGTGCAAAACGTTCGTTTTAGCCTCTAAATAACACGTTTTATGAAAACTGCTATTTTGCAGTGTTTGCAGCAGTTTTCCAGTAAAAACAGCAAAAACGTTTATCATGACCAATTTTTAAAAAAGTTAAAATTACAGTGCCAGTGCAAAATTGTGCAAAACGTTCGTTTTAGCCTCTAAATAACACGTTTTATGAAAACTGCTATTTTGCAGTGTTTGCAGCAGTTTTCCAGTAAAAACAGCAAAAACGTTTATCATGACCAATTTTTAAAAAAGTTAAAATTACAGTGCCAGTGCAAAATTGTGCAAAACGTTCGTTTTAGCCTCTAAATAACACGTTTTATGAAAACTGCTATTTTGCAGTGTTTGCAGCAGTTTTCCAGTAAAAACAGCAAAAACGTTTATCATGACCAATTTTTAAAAAAGTTAAAATTACAGTGCCAGTGCAAAATTGTGCAAAACGTTCGTTTTAGCCTCTAAATAACACGTTTTATGAAAACTGCTATTTTGCAGTGTTTGCAGCAGTTTTCCAGTAAAAACAGCAAAAACGTTTATCATGACCAATTTTTAAAAAAGTTAAAATTACAGTGCCAGTGCAAAATTGTGCAAAACGTTCGTTTTAGCCTCTAAATAACACGTTTTATGAAAACTGCTATTTTGCAGTGTTTGCAGCAGTTTTCCAGTAAAAACAGCAAAAACGTTTATCATGACCAATTTTTAAAAAAGTTAAAATTACAGTGCCAGTGCAAAATTGTGCAAAACGTTCGTTTTAGCCTCTAAATAACACGTTTTATGAAAACTGCTATTTTGCAGTGTTTGCAGCAGTTTTCCAGTAAAAACAGCAAAAACGTTTATCATGACCAATTTTTAAAAAAGTTAAAATTACAGTGCCAGTGCAAAATTGTGCAAAACGTTCGTTTTAGCCTCTAAATAACACGTTTTATGAAAACTGCTATTTTGCAGTGTTTGCAGCAGTTTTCCAGTAAAAACAGCAAAAACGTTTATCATGACCAATTTTTAAAAAAGTTAAAATTACAGTGCCAGTGCAAAATTGTGCAAAACGTTCGTTTTAGCCTCTAAATAACACGTTTTATGAAAACTGCTATTTTGCAGTGTTTGCAGCAGTTTTCCAGTAAAAACAGCAAAAACGTTTATCATGACCAATTTTTAAAAAAGTTAAAATTACAGTGCCAGTGCAAAATTGTGCAAAACGTTCGTTTTAGCCTCTAAATAACACGTTTTATGAAAACTGCTATTTTGCAGTGTTTGCAGCAGTTTTCCAGTAAAAACAGCAAAAACGTTTATCATGACCAATTTTTAAAAAAGTTAAAATTACAGTGCCAGTGCAAAATTGTGCAAAACGTTCGTTTTAGCCTCTAAATAACACGTTTTATGAAAACTGCTATTTTGCAGTGTTTGCAGCAGTTTTCCAGTAAAAACAGCAAAAACGTTTATCATGACCAATTTTTAAAAAAGTTAAAATTACAGTGCCAGTGCAAAATTGTGCAAAACGTTCGTTTTAGCCTCTAAATAACACGTTTTATGAAAACTGCTATTTTGCAGTGTTTGCAGCAGTTTTCCAGTAAAAACAGCAAAAACGTTTATCATGACCAATTTTTAAAAAAGTTAAAATTACAGTGCCAGTGCAAAATTGTGCAAAACGTTCGTTTTAGCCTCTAAATAACACGTTTTATGAAAACTGCTATTTTGCAGTGTTTGCAGCAGTTTTCCAGTAAAAACAGCAAAAACGTTTATCATGACCAATTTTTAAAAAAGTTAAAATTACAGTGCCAGTGCAAAATTGTGCAAAACGTTCGTTTTAGCCTCTAAATAACACGTTTTATGAAAACTGCTATTTTGCAGTGTTTGCAGCAGTTTTCCAGTAAAAACAGCAAAAACGTTTATCATGACCAATTTTTAAAAAAGTTAAAATTACAGTGCCAGTGCAAAATTGTGCAAAACGTTCGTTTTAGCCTCTAAATAACACGTTTTATGAAAACTGCTATTTTGCAGTGTTTGCAGCAGTTTTCCAGTAAAAACAGCAAAAACGTTTATCATGACCAATTTTTAAAAAAGTTAAAATTACAGTGCCAGTGCAAAATTGTGCAAAACGTTCGTTTTAGCCTCTAAATAACACGTTTTATGAAAACTGCTATTTTGCAGTGTTTGCAGCAGTTTTCCAGTAAAAACAGCAAAAACGTTTATCATGACCAATTTTTAAAAAAGTTAAAATTACAGTGCCAGTGCAAAATTGTGCAAAACGTTCGTTTTAGCCTCTAAATAACACGTTTTATGAAAACTGCTATTTTGCAGTGTTTGCAGCAGTTTTCCAGTAAAAACAGCAAAAACGTTTATCATGACCAATTTTTAAAAAAGTTAAAATTACAGTGCCAGTGCAAAATTGTGCAAAACGTTCGTTTTAGCCTCTAAATAACACGTTTTATGAAAACTGCTATTTTGCAGTGTTTGCAGCAGTTTTCCAGTAAAAACAGCAAAAACGTTTATCATGACCAATTTTTAAAAAAGTTAAAATTACAGTGCCAGTGCAAAATTGTGCAAAACGTTCGTTTTAGCCTCTAAATAACACGTTTTATGAAAACTGCTATTTTGCAGTGTTTGCAGCAGTTTTCCAGTAAAAACAGCAAAAACGTTTATCATGACCAATTTTTAAAAAAGTTAAAATTACAGTGCCAGTGCAAAATTGTGCAAAACGTTCGTTTTAGCCTCTAAATAACACGTTTTATGAAAACTGCTATTTTGCAGTGTTTGCAGCAGTTTTCCAGTAAAAACAGCAAAAACGTTTATCATGACCAATTTTTAAAAAAGTTAAAATTACAGTGCCAGTGCAAAATTGTGCAAAACGTTCGTTTTAGCCTCTAAATAACACGTTTTATGAAAACTGCTATTTTGCAGTGTTTGCAGCAGTTTTCCAGTAAAAACAGCAAAAACGTTTATCATGACCAATTTTTAAAAAAGTTAAAATTACAGTGCCAGTGCAAAATTGTGCAAAACGTTCGTTTTAGCCTCTAAATAACACGTTTTATGAAAACTGCTATTTTGCAGTGTTTGCAGCAGTTTTCCAGTAAAAACAGCAAAAACGTTTATCATGACCAATTTTTAAAAAAGTTAAAATTACAGTGCCAGTGCAAAATTGTGCAAAACGTTCGTTTTAGCCTCTAAATAACACGTTTTATGAAAACTGCTATTTTGCAGTGTTTGCAGCAGTTTTCCAGTAAAAACAGCAAAAACGTTTATCATGACCAATTTTTAAAAAAGTTAAAATTACAGTGCCAGTGCAAAATTGTGCAAAACGTTCGTTTTAGCCTCTAAATAACACGTTTTATGAAAACTGCTATTTTGCAGTGTTTGCAGCAGTTTTCCAGTAAAAACAGCAAAAACGTTTATCATGACCAATTTTTAAAAAAGTTAAAATTACAGTGCCAGTGCAAAATTGTGCAAAACGTTCGTTTTAGCCTCTAAATAACACGTTTTATGAAAACTGCTATTTTGCAGTGTTTGCAGCAGTTTTCCAGTAAAAACAGCAAAAACGTTTATCATGACCAATTTTTAAAAAAGTTAAAATTACAGTGCCAGTGCAAAATTGTGCAAAACGTTCGTTTTAGCCTCTAAATAACACGTTTTATGAAAACTGCTATTTTGCAGTGTTTGCAGCAGTTTTCCAGTAAAAACAGCAAAAACGTTTATCATGACCAATTTTTAAAAAAGTTAAAATTACAGTGCCAGTGCAAAATTGTGCAAAACGTTCGTTTTAGCCTCTAAATAACACGTTTTATGAAAACTGCTATTTTGCAGTGTTTGCAGCAGTTTTCCAGTAAAAACAGCAAAAACGTTTATCATGACCAATTTTTAAAAAAGTTAAAATTACAGTGCCAGTGCAAAATTGTGCAAAACGTTCGTTTTAGCCTCTAAATAACACGTTTTATGAAAACTGCTATTTTGCAGTGTTTGCAGCAGTTTTCCAGTAAAAACAGCAAAAACGTTTATCATGACCAATTTTTAAAAAAGTTAAAATTACAGTGCCAGTGCAAAATTGTGCAAAACGTTCGTTTTAGCCTCTAAATAACACGTTTTATGAAAACTGCTATTTTGCAGTGTTTGCAGCAGTTTTCCAGTAAAAACAGCAAAAACGTTTATCATGACCAATTTTTAAAAAAGTTAAAATTACAGTGCCAGTGCAAAATTGTGCAAAACGTTCGTTTTAGCCTCTAAATAACACGTTTTATGAAAACTGCTATTTTGCAGTGTTTGCAGCAGTTTTCCAGTAAAAACAGCAAAAACGTTTATCATGACCAATTTTTAAAAAAGTTAAAATTACAGTGCCAGTGCAAAATTGTGCAAAACGTTCGTTTTAGCCTCTAAATAACACGTTTTATGAAAACTGCTATTTTGCAGTGTTTGCAGCAGTTTTCCAGTAAAAACAGCAAAAACGTTTATCATGACCAATTTTTAAAAAAGTTAAAATTACAGTGCCAGTGCAAAATTGTGCAAAACGTTCGTTTTAGCCTCTAAATAACACGTTTTATGAAAACTGCTATTTTGCAGTGTTTGCAGCAGTTTTCCAGTAAAAACAGCAAAAACGTTTATCATGACCAATTTTTAAAAAAGTTAAAATTACAGTGCCAGTGCAAAATTGTGCAAAACGTTCGTTTTAGCCTCTAAATAACACGTTTTATGAAAACTGCTATTTTGCAGTGTTTGCAGCAGTTTTCCAGTAAAAACAGCAAAAACGTTTATCATGACCAATTTTTAAAAAAGTTAAAATTACAGTGCCAGTGCAAAATTGTGCAAAACGTTCGTTTTAGCCTCTAAATAACACGTTTTATGAAAACTGCTATTTTGCAGTGTTTGCAGCAGTTTTCCAGTAAAAACAGCAAAAACGTTTATCATGACCAATTTTTAAAAAAGTTAAAATTACAGTGCCAGTGCAAAATTGTGCAAAACGTTCGTTTTAGCCTCTAAATAACACGTTTTATGAAAACTGCTATTTTGCAGTGTTTGCAGCAGTTTTCCAGTAAAAACAGCAAAAACGTTTATCATGACCAATTTTTAAAAAAGTTAAAATTACAGTGCCAGTGCAAAATTGTGCAAAACGTTCGTTTTAGCCTCTAAATAACACGTTTTATGAAAACTGCTATTTTGCAGTGTTTGCAGCAGTTTTCCAGTAAAAACAGCAAAAACGTTTATCATGACCAATTTTTAAAAAAGTTAAAATTACAGTGCCAGTGCAAAATTGTGCAAAACGTTCGTTTTAGCCTCTAAATAACACGTTTTATGAAAACTGCTATTTTGCAGTGTTTGCAGCAGTTTTCCAGTAAAAACAGCAAAAACGTTTATCATGACCAATTTTTAAAAAAGTTAAAATTACAGTGCCAGTGCAAAATTGTGCAAAACGTTCGTTTTAGCCTCTAAATAACACGTTTTATGAAAACTGCTATTTTGCAGTGTTTGCAGCAGTTTTCCAGTAAAAACAGCAAAAACGTTTATCATGACCAATTTTTAAAAAAGTTAAAATTACAGTGCCAGTGCAAAATTGTGCAAAACGTTCGTTTTAGCCTCTAAATAACACGTTTTATGAAAACTGCTATTTTGCAGTGTTTGCAGCAGTTTTCCAGTAAAAACAGCAAAAACGTTTATCATGACCAATTTTTAAAAAAGTTAAAATTACAGTGCCAGTGCAAAATTGTGCAAAACGTTCGTTTTAGCCTCTAAATAACACGTTTTATGAAAACTGCTATTTTGCAGTGTTTGCAGCAGTTTTCCAGTAAAAACAGCAAAAACGTTTATCATGACCAATTTTTAAAAAAGTTAAAATTACAGTGCCAGTGCAAAATTGTGCAAAACGTTCGTTTTAGCCTCTAAATAACACGTTTTATGAAAACTGCTATTTTGCAGTGTTTGCAGCAGTTTTCCAGTAAAAACAGCAAAAACGTTTATCATGACCAATTTTTAAAAAAGTTAAAATTACAGTGCCAGTGCAAAATTGTGCAAAACGTTCGTTTTAGCCTCTAAATAACACGTTTTATGAAAACTGCTATTTTGCAGTGTTTGCAGCAGTTTTCCAGTAAAAACAGCAAAAACGTTTATCATGACCAATTTTTAAAAAAGGTAAAATTACAGTGCCAGTGCAAAATTGTGAAAAAACGTTCGTTTTAAGGGGTCCTCTAAATAACACGTTTTATGCAACCTGCTATTTTGCAAGTGTTTTTGCAGCATTTTTCTAGTAAAAACAGCAAAAACGTTTATAGTAACCAATTTTTAAAAAAGTTACAATTACAGTGCCAGTGCAAAATTGTGCAAAACGTTCGTTTTAGCCTCTAAATAACACGTTTTATGAAAACTGCTATTTTGCAGTGTTTGCAGCAGTTTTCCAGTAAAAACAGCAAAAACGTTTATCATGACCAATTTTTAAAAAAGTTAAAATTACAGTGCCAGTGCAAAATTGTGCAAAACGTTCGTTTTAGCCTCTAAATAACACGTTTTATG
The DNA here is from genome assembly GCF_036669935.1 of Montipora foliosa. Taxonomy (NCBI): domain Eukaryota; kingdom Metazoa; phylum Cnidaria; class Anthozoa; order Scleractinia; family Acroporidae; genus Montipora; species Montipora foliosa. Next base: position 5,046 of record NW_027179452.1, on the reverse strand, counting down.
AAAACTGCTATTTTGCAGTGTTTGCAGCAGTTTTCCAGTAAAAACAGCAAAAACGTTTATCATGACCAATTTTTAAAAAAGTTAAAATTACAGTGCCAGTGCAAAATTGTGCAAAACGTTCGTTTTAGCCTCTAAATAACACGTTTTATGAAAACTGCTATTTTGCAGTGTTTGCAGCAGTTTTCCAGTAAAAACAGCAAAAACGTTTATCATGACCAATTTTTAAAAAAGTTAAAATTACAGTGCCAGTGCAAAATTGTGCAAAACGTTCGTTTTAGCCTCTAAATAACACGTTTTATGAAAACTGCTATTTTGCAGTGTTTGCAGCAGTTTTCCAGTAAAAACAGCAAAAACGTTTATCATGACCAATTTTTAAAAAAGTTAAAATTACAGTGCCAGTGCAAAATTGTGCAAAACGTTCGTTTTAGCCTCTAAATAACACGTTTTATGAAAACTGCTATTTTGCAGTGTTTGCAGCAGTTTTCCAGTAAAAACAGCAAAAACGTTTATCATGACCAATTTTTAAAAAAGTTAAAATTACAGTGCCAGTGCAAAATTGTGCAAAACGTTCGTTTTAGCCTCTAAATAACACGTTTTATGAAAACTGCTATTTTGCAGTGTTTGCAGCAGTTTTCCAGTAAAAACAGCAAAAACGTTTATCATGACCAATTTTTAAAAAAGTTAAAATTACAGTGCCAGTGCAAAATTGTGCAAAACGTTCGTTTTAGCCTCTAAATAACACGTTTTATGAAAACTGCTATTTTGCAGTGTTTGCAGCAGTTTTCCAGTAAAAACAGCAAAAACGTTTATCATGACCAATTTTTAAAAAAGTTAAAATTACAGTGCCAGTGCAAAATTGTGCAAAACGTTCGTTTTAGCCTCTAAATAACACGTTTTATGAAAACTGCTATTTTGCAGTGTTTGCAGCAGTTTTCCAGTAAAAACAGCAAAAACGTTTATCATGACCAATTTTTAAAAAAGTTAAAATTACAGTGCCAGTGCAAAATTGTGCAAAACGTTCGTTTTAGCCTCTAAATAACACGTTTTATGAAAACTGCTATTTTGCAGTGTTTGCAGCAGTTTTCCAGTAAAAACAGCAAAAACGTTTATCATGACCAATTTTTAAAAAAGTTAAAATTACAGTGCCAGTGCAAAATTGTGCAAAACGTTCGTTTTAGCCTCTAAATAACACGTTTTATGAAAACTGCTATTTTGCAGTGTTTGCAGCAGTTTTCCAGTAAAAACAGCAAAAACGTTTATCATGACCAATTTTTAAAAAAGTTAAAATTACAGTGCCAGTGCAAAATTGTGCAAAACGTTCGTTTTAGCCTCTAAATAACACGTTTTATGAAAACTGCTATTTTGCAGTGTTTGCAGCAGTTTTCCAGTAAAAACAGCAAAAACGTTTATCATGACCAATTACAGTGCCAGTGCAAAATTGTGCAAAACGTTCGTTTTAGCCTCTAAATAACACGTTTTATGAAAACTGCTATTTTGCAGTGTTTGCAGCAGTTTTCCAGTAAAAACAGCAAAAACGTTTATCATGACCAATTTTTAAAAAAGTTAAAATTACAGTGCCAGTGCAAAATTGTGCAAAACGTTCGTTTTAGCCTCTAAATAACACGTTTTATGAAAACTGCTATTTTGCAGTGTTTCCAGCAGTTTTCCAGGTAAAACAGCAAAAACGTTTATCATGACCAATTTTTAAAAAAGTTAAAATTACAGTGCCAGTGCAAAATTGTGCAAAACGTTCGTTTTAGCCTCTAAATAACACGTTTTATGAAAACTGCTATTTTGCAGTGTTTGCAGCAGTTTTCCAGTAAAAACAGCAAAAACGTTTATCATGACCAATTTTTAAAAAAGTTAAAATTACAGTGCCAGTGCAAAATTGTGCAAAACGTTCGTTTTAGCCTCTAAATAACACGTTTTATGAAAACTGCTATTTTGCAGTGTTTGCAGCAGTTTTCCAGTAAAAACAGCAAAAACGTTTATCATGACCAATTTTTAAAAAAGTTAAAATTACAGTGCCAGTGCAAAATTGTGCAAAACGTTCGTTTTAGCCTCTAAATAACACGTTTTATGAAAACTGCTATTTTGCAGTGTTTGCAGCAGTTTTCCAGTAAAAACAGCAAAAACGTTTATCATGACCAATTTTTAAAAAAGTTAAAATTACAGTGCCAGTGCAAAATTGTGCAAAACGTTCGTTTTAGCCTCTAAATAACACGTTTTATGAAAACTGCTATTTTGCAGTGTTTGCAGCAGTTTTCCAGTAAAAACAGCAAAAACGTTTATCATGACCAATTTTTAAAAAAGTTAAAATTACAGTGCCAGTGCAAAATTGTGCAAAACGTTCGTTTTAGCCTCTAAATAACACGTTTTATGAAAACTGCTATTTTGCAGTGTTTGCAGCAGTTTTCCAGTAAAAACAGCAAAAACGTTTATCATGACCAATTTTTAAAAAAGTTAAAATTACAGTGCCAGTGCAAAATTGTGCAAAACGTTCGTTTTAGCCTCTAAATAACACGTTTTATGAAAACTGCTATTTTGCAGTGTTTGCAGCAGTTTTCCAGTAAAAACAGCAAAAACGTTTATCATGACCAATTTTTAAAAAAGTTAAAATTACAGTGCCAGTGCAAAATTGTGCAAAACGTTCGTTTTAGCCTCTAAATAACACGTTTTATGAAAACTGCTATTTTGCAGTGTTTGCAGCAGTTTTCCAGTAAAAACAGCAAAAACGTTTATCATGACCAATTTTTAAAAAAGTTAAAATTACAGTGCCAGTGCAAAATTGTGCAAAACGTTCGTTTTAGCCTCTAAATAACACGTTTTATGAAAACTGCTATTTTGCAGTGTTTGCAGCAGTTTTCCAGTAAAAACAGCAAAAACGTTTATCATGACCAATTTTTAAAAAAGTTAAAATTACAGTGCCAGTGCAAAATTGTGCAAAACGTTCGTTTTAGCCTCTAAATAACACGTTTTATGAAAACTGCTATTTTGCAGTGTTTGCAGCAGTTTTCCAGTAAAAACAGCAAAAACGTTTATCATGACCAATTTTTAAAAAAGTTAAAATTACAGTGCCAGTGCAAAATTGTGCAAAACGTTCGTTTTAGCCTCTAAATAACACGTTTTATGAAAACTGCTATTTTGCAGTGTTTGCAGCAGTTTTCCAGTAAAAACAGCAAAAACGTTTATCATGACCAATTTTTAAAAAGTTAAAATTACAGTGCCAGTGCAAAATTGTGCAAAACGTTCGTTTTAGCCTCTAAATAACACGTTTTATGAAAACTGCTATTTTGCAGTGTTTGCAGCAGTTTTCCAGTAAAAACAGCAAAAACGTTTATCATGACCAATTTTTAAAAAAGTTAAAATTACAGTGCCAGTGCAAAATTGTGCAAAACGTTCGTTTTAGCCTCTAAATAACACGTTTTATGAAAACTGCTATTTTGCAGTGTTTGCAGCAGTTTTCCAGTAAAAACAGCAAAAACGTTTATCATGACCAATTTTTAAAAAAGTTAAAATTACAGTGCCAGTGCAAAATTGTGCAAAACGTTCGTTTTAGCCTCTAAATAACACGTTTTATGAAAACTGCTATTTTGCAGTGTTTGCAGCAGTTTTCCAGTAAAAACAGCAAAAACGTTTATCATGACCAATTTTTAAAAAAGTTAAAATTACAGTGCCAGTGCAAAATTGTGCAAAACGTTCGTTTTAGCCTCTAAATAACACGTTTTATGAAAACTGCTATTTTGCAGTGTTTGCAGCAGTTTTCCAGTAAAAACAGCAAAAACGTTTATCATGACCAATTTTTAAAAAAGTTAAAATTACAGTGCCAGTGCAAAATTGTGCAAAACGTTCGTTTTAGCCTCTAAATAACACGTTTTATGAAAACTGCTATTTTGCAGTGTTTGCAGCAGTTTCCAGTAAAAACAGAAAAAACGTTTATCATGACCAATTTTTAAAAAAGTTAAAATTACAGTGCCAGTGCAAAATTGTGCAAAACGTTCGTTTTAGCCTCTAAATAACACGTTTTATGAAAACTGCTATTTTGCAGTGTTTGCAGCAGTTTTCCAGTAAAAACAGCAAAAACGTTTATCATGACCAATTTTTAAAAAAGTAAAATTACAGTGCCAGTGCAAAATTGTGCAAAACGTTCGTTTTAGCCTCTAAATAACACGTTTTATGAAAACTGCTATTTTGCAGTGTTTGCAGCAGTTTTCCAGTAAAAACAGCAAAAACGTTTATCATGACCAATTTTTAAAAAAGTTAAAATTACAGTGCCAGTGCAAAATTGTGCAAAACGTTCGTTTTAGCCTCTAAATAACACGTTTTATGAAAACTGCTATTTTGCAGTGTTTGCAGCAGTTTTCCAGTAAAAACAGCAAAAACGTTTATCATGACCAATTTTTAAAAAAGTTAAAATTACAGTGCCAGTGCAAAATTGTGCAAAACGTTCGTTTTAGCCTCTAAATAACACGTTTTATGAAAACTGCTATTTTGCAGTGTTTGCAGCAGTTTTCCAGTAAAAACAGCAAAAACGTTTATCATGACCAATTTTTAAAAAAGTTAAAATTACAGTGCCAGTGCAAAATTGTGCAAAACGTTCGTTTTAGCCTCTAAATAACACGTTGTATGAAAACTGCTATTTTGCAGTGTTTGCAGCAGTTTTCCAGTAAAAACAGCAAAAACGTTTATCATGACCAATTTTTAAAAAAGTTAAAATTACAGTGCCAGTGCAAAATTGTGCAAAACGTTCGTTTTAGCCTCTAAATAACACGTTTTATGAAAACTGCTATTTTGCAGTGTTTGCAGCAGTTTCCTAGGTAAAACAGCAAAAACGTTTATCATGACCAATTTTTAAACAAGTTAAAATTACAGTGCCAGTGCAAAATTGTGCAAAACGTTCGTTTTAGCCTCTAAATAACACGTTTTATGAAAACTGCTATTTTGCAGTGTTTGCAGCAGTTTTCCAGTAAAAACAGCAAAAACGTTATCATGACCAATTTTTAAAAAAGTTAAAATATTACAGTGCCAGTGCAAAATGTGTGCAAA
>NW_027179451.1:0-40622 GCF_036669935.1 Montipora foliosa | reverse complement strand
AACTATTTTAATTTTTATAATTCACTCAGTTTCACAAACATTGGCACTGCTCTCCATTTTCACATTCAATTTCATGTCAGATTGCAAATTAGATCATGACTTTGTTGATAAACTCTTAGCCCAATATCCCTGAAACTGACTAATGCCCCAATTTTTTGTGAGATTGCCAGGGTAAATTCCACCAAGCAACATGACCGAAAAGTAGCGACAGCACTTAAAGTGAAATCATGACAAACAACATCCTTTCTTTAAATTTCCGACAGCAACGTGAAACCATGGTGAAACATTGACAAAGCAACCGATATGAGACCTTTTAAAATTCAGACAAGCGACACGGAACGCCTCCCGCTTCCTTGGCAGGGCTTCCTTCCTCCTTCGTGCAAACTCCAGAAATTTTTTAGTTTCAATTTGTCAATGAAATAGGCGTGCACAGCCTTTTACTTAGTTTGGTAAAAATACTAACCACCCTTCTAAACTGTGCATGCATGAAAATGTTTTTGCATGCATGCAAGCATGCCTGCACTCTAAATTGCATGCATTCTGATACTTACTGCATGCATGCAGTAACCCAACCAAGACAAGCGTACAACAAATTATTATTCATGACAATTCTTAAACTTTAAAAGTTTGGCCACCTTTGTGGGGCTCCTCCAGAGAAAAAATTTGAACAGGATCTGTTTTTAACAAGCCCCTTGCATTCACAGTGAGAAAAAAAGGGTGCTTTGCAGAAAAGCGAGTGCATTACAGTCATGTTTCCAGTGAAAGGCTTTATTTTGGTGGTCCAAAATGAGGTTCCAAATGAGAGAAAAGCTTTCTTCAATAAAAAGATAGGGAAATAGAAGATCAAGTACAGACACCCAAAAGCAAGGAGATACTTGTGAATGAAATGAAATCACTGGGGCAAGTTAGGTTTTGTGTCCAAGAATACTGAGTAAAATTGTGAGCCAATTTGTTTCGAAAATGGTACTAGCATCCACACCACAACTTCCTACACTATATCACGTTCGACGAGACTTATTTGTCTCAACCTGTGATCAGGCCCCTTTTTAGCTTTGCTCATATGTTCTCTTGTGTAGTTGCTCGCTAAAACTGGGTCTGACCGAAAGTCTCTCAAGAATTCCGGACGGTGGCCGACCAAACTCGTGATCTGATAGGCTGTTAAAACGCTGGAAGTGGAATCACCATCGTGATTGCGCGGAGCTCTCGCGTTAGTCCTCGAGACTGATCCGCCATAAGCGTACGAAAAACTTTGCTGCCTTCTTTTTTTTCTTACAATGACAATTGGACTGTGCAACTTGATTTTGTTTGTATAAAGGGAGATGCCATCTGAAGCATCTCATAACTTGTCCAGAATCGGGTTTGAATCTCTGGAAACAGTGAAATTTGTCAACCTCTGTCAGTGGCCATGTGGTTAAAAGTACTTCGGCACAAAGTTCCCTGATGTTTGAAACCTAAATAGCTGGTTCTTGGTTTCCACTGACGCCATCTTGGCTGATTGCCATCTTGCATGACCAAGAAAGACTGAAAAAAAATACCGCCATTTTGGAATTACCCATAAGTCACTAGAAGCAAACCGATTCTCTGCTATTCCCTCAACGCCATGAGTGAAAGCTGCTCTATATTTTGTAAGACAAAGGTCGTCAATCTTTTTAACAAGGTCGAGATGTAATCCAACAGAACTCCTTTTGTTTCCGTTTTGTTCTGGTGCGTATTTGCATATGTTTGAATATTCATGAGTTTTCTTTGTGCAACTTGCGTATGCTTGCTTGAATTCATAAGCATAATAAATGTATTTAATTAAATTTATTATTTAGGTTCTTGTTCAGTACGGCGAGAGCCGTAAGGCTCTGGTAGTTGGTGAGAGTTTTATCAATACCGTGAAAACAGAATTCAAAATAATTGATATTGATGACGAAATTGGGCGACGAAATTATGGCAGGGGCACCCAACGAGAATATAGTTCAAAACCACTGAAACATAGCATTGTTAAACGTATTTTAGTATTTAAACGGTAGATATAGGCATAATTTTATCCCCTAAAAAGTTTTCATCTGTTCGGATTCCTAGCTGAAAGTCTAGTGATCCGAAAATTATAGGGATCAAAACTTACCTTTTTGAAAAGTTTAGCCAGAAAAAAGGCTCCCGAAAATTCTAGGTGACCTTTTTAGGGTAAAAATCCGTTAACAAAAGGCAATTATACCATTTTTCACATGTTCGAAAATCCTAGGAGAGGCAGGCTAGCAAGAAATTTTGCAACAAATTTTCCGAAAATTCTAGATCTCAAATCGTCTTCCGAACAGATATTTTCCGAAACTTGACGTTGGGTGCCCCTGTTATGGTTTAATCAAGAAAGGCAATAGCCAGATACATTTATCAAAAATGCTTTGTCTATTCAATTTCAACTTTTTGCTGAAGTTAAAGCAATAAATCACACATACATACTACCTGCGTAGCAAAGGCACAAGCACAATTATTCATCCCTAAAGCTTCTCTCTTAATCGTTGATGAAATGAAGCAATATAAGATATTAAGTGGTCTGCAAGTTCTGTCACAGTGTTAATTTGTCAAGTTGCGTCAACCAAGACAATTGCCGCAGCTTTGGACTAAATTTAGGGCTTGTGTGCTTGAAGAAGCTGTGGTCTTCAAACCACAGCAAAGTTGCTGAATTCTCTTTCTTTTCAAAGTGGACTGTTGGTGCAATTTAAAGGCTTACATGTAATTGCGCAATCTTGAACCAAAATTAATAAAAAACCCTCCCGTTAATGTTTCCCGTGTTAAATGCCAAGACCATAATGATTCCAACCCATCAAAAAAAGTCTTTGGTCTGATTGGGATTAATGTTGGTAGACAGTTCTGTTTAATAGGATCTGCAATCAAGTTGATTAATATACATGTGTATAGTACCAAACGATTTTGAAATGGTATACTCTCAGCAAGGGCATACCAGGAGCTGACTGCAACTCAGACCATAACCCAGTAGCGATAAATTTCAGAATCTGCTTGAAGAAGCTGGAAAAAGCCACGAGTGTCGTGTGTATGAATGTTCAGCCACTGAAAGCAAATCCAGAGAAGCGAAATGAATTTGGCGCCAAGATATCTGACAAGTTGAATGGCATGGAAGTGCAGAATAATGTCGAATATGGCCCAGAACAAATCAATCAAGTTGACACAGAATGGGACATTAGCAAGAACACACTAAACGAAACTGCTACAGAAGTACTCAATAAAGTAGAAAGATGAATGAAAACACCATGGATGACAGATGAAATTCTAGAAATGATGAATGAAAGGATGAAATTCAAATGGCTCTCAGAAGAATATCAGAGGAAACATCGGGAAATAGGAAAGAAATGTAATGAATCAAAAGAAGCGTGGATGAATGACCAATGTCTACAGGTGGAGCAACTTATCAAAAAGCACTCATATAAAGAGGTACATAAAAAAGTGAAGACATAACAAATTTCAAAAAGTCGAATGTGTTGTCAGTTGTCATCAAGAACAATAATTATTAAAGATGGAAAGCTTTGCTACAAGAAAAAGAACATCACGGAGAGATGGATTGAATAACTAATTTGTATGTGAATTGTTTGAAGACGCAGATAGACTGGACACAATACAATGTAGATGAAAGCATTTTAAAGAATGAAGTGGAAGATCCTCAATCCATTATATTGATGTCTGAACTGGAATGTGCTATAAAAGAGATGAAAGAAGGAAATTAAAGCAACTGGACAAAATGGCATGGTAATCGAAATGATACAGCACAATGGGAGAAATAGGCAAACAATTTAAGCTATTGAAGTTAATGACCAAGATTTACACGACAGCTACAGCTGTAGGTCACTTACCAGGGGACTTTGTGAAGTCAGCTTTCATTAGTGTACCGATAAAGCCGAAGGTCACTGATGCAAAGACCGTAGAACGATAAGTCTTATATGGCTCATGCCGTAAAATTGCTGCTCAAAATTGTTGAAAAAATAATTCTTGGTAAGCTAGAAACAGCAATAGCAGACATGCAGTTTGGGTATATAAAAAAAACTTTTAATTAAAGGGAACCTCCACTAAAACAACAAAATAACTTTAAACCACAGAACATAATGTTTACAATTGGAATTGCTCAATCTTTTTCCAATGAAAACGTTTGTATTCGAGAAAAATAAATTCCAAAAACGCTTATTTTGGCTTTCAAATTTCATGGGCGCCGCCATCTTGAATAATTGTGACGTAACTTGGTTGCCCTATTGTTCTGATACAAAGAGCGATTGTTCTGGAACAATAGGGCAACCAAGTTACGTCACAATTATTCAAGATGGCGGCGCCCGGGAAATTTGAAAACCAAAATAAGCGTTTTTGGAATTTATTTTTCTCGAATACAAACGCTTTCATTGGAAAAAGATTGAGCAATTCCAATTGTAAACATTATGTTCTGTGGTTTAAAGCTATTTTGTTGTTTTAGTGGAGGTTCCCTTTAAGGTACCTGCGTGAAGCCTTGAGGATGATAAGTGAGAGAAATTGATACAAGTTCAAAACAATAATCTATTTGAGCTTCAACGAGAAAGCATTTGACAAAGTGTGATTTTATTGGCGAGACATGGACATGTCATGAGATAAAAGGAGTTGCTATTAATAAAGAGGAATCGTGGAAGGTAAAGTTGAAGGAACAAAAGCAAGAGGACGACAGAGAAAAATGTATTTAGATGATATTTGCCCATGGACCAATCGGAAAAAGAAAAATGTTATTATTGGGAAGTGTAAGGACAGAGAAAGTATCACATGACCTCCTACCGGACATATACAAAACATGGACCACCCCTGTGGACCAAGCCTTATTTTGTAAAGTTGCAAGCAGAAAAATCTTTAGACGAAAGAGAGAAGTTATCGTCGCACTTATCTGGACAATTTACGCAGGAGCCCATGACCAGGAACGAACAACTTCCATATTAAGCCTAGTGTGTCAAAAGAGTTTTGCGGACCAATCTATTTTCAGTCAATCTTTTCTGCAAGAAACAAAGACAGTTGCATCTAGGTATGGGCTACTGATTTAAGCAATTGTCTCTTATAGACACCTACACCACCTAATATATTGTTGACCAAGTGCTCCCCTAGTGGCTTTTCAGGGTCAATGAACAACACTTTGTGGGGAACTTTGCCAGACTGCTTTTGCACATATTATACCTACATGCTACATGATATGTACACGCAATCCTCGCCTGTGCATGAAGATCTCGCACAATGGGGCCCTATGTGGTTAATTAAGAAAAAAACAACTGATGAAATATTTCTTCAGCCGTTACAGGAAATTACGGTTTATCGTCCTTATCCATGAAGACTAGAGAGTCTACACATTTGCAGATGTCATTACAAAGGCAGCATTTTCTCCTCAGTTATTTTAAGACCCTGAGTGTTGGTCCGGCCAGGATTTTGATCCCACGACCTCCCACACAGTAGTCCAATGCTCAACTAGCGTGGTATTAAAGACAAGCCAGTCCAAAAAGGCATACTAAGGCCCCAAGAGGACGACATATGCAAAACTGTTACATGACTTGCTCCCAACTGAGTGGCTTCGTAGTTCATGAACAGTTGGTAGAGCATTGCACCGGCATTGCAGAGGTCATGGGCTCGAATCCCGTTGAAGCTTCCTGAATTTTTTTTGTCTCTGAAAGAGACAATAATAAATATTCTTGCCTAATTTGTCCAGATAAGTGTCAGGATGACTTCTCTTTCTCGTCTAAAGTTTTTTCTGCTTGAAACTGTACAAAAGGAGGTGTGGTCCACGGGGGTAGTCCATGGACCAGGTCCATGAAGGGGTCCATGAAGGGGTCCATGAACTGGGTCCACAGTGGTGGTCCATGGACCTGGAGTCCATGTTTTGTATACGTCCCCTTCTACCTCCCCAGGAGATGGAACTTTACATGACATGAACGTTGGTAGGCGATGCTGATCACTCAATGATGACTTGGCCATGAAAACTGAGCTTGCCGTTTTCTAGGCTTTGGAATGTTGCCTAACAGGCACCCTCTACAGTATTTATGGAGCTTCAACTCAAAAGTTATTGTGTGATTCAGCTCAAATTTGCAAGACTATTTTAATACAGTTTGATGTACAAAAGAGTGTAAGCATTTTTCAATTTTTGGGCCTGTTTTGATTTTATACCATGTTTTGTCTAAATTCTGTGTCAAAAACACTATTTTCAACTTTGATGGAAGATACAGCTAATCAACAAATAAAAAATTGCCAACACCATAATATTTTGGCTGAAAATTTATCTTAAAACTGATTGCTTAAAAAATTAGAGAGGAACACCTGTTTTTGCTTTGGGAACCCTAACATACAAAAAATACTTTTTGGGATTCAAAACTATGATGCAACTTTAAGAAATTAAGGTTAACCAGCACATTTTGTAGTAAATTAAGCCTGTTGTGAGCATATTCATGAGTGTCTTGCAATTGTGCTCAGTCTGGCATTGTTTGACAAAGTATAAAATTTATAGCTTCATGCTCTATCTTAAGTGAGTTACAATAAATATTTATTGATAGTGATGTCATTTGCCCCTTCAAAATCTACGGGAATACAAAATGTATCAAGATCAGTTGATCGGTCATCTCGAGTCTGCATTAGTGCTGTACACATGTTCGGCCCCACTTGTCAAATGCAATTATATATAATCACAATGGCTCACTCTAAGAAAAGACTAATTAAAGTTTCTAATACAGTTGTGTGTTTTTTTAAATAATAATTATTGTTGCAAGAGTGATTAGCTTATCTGACCTAATATAATGTATTTGTGAAATAGAGTACAATTAAAGATCAGAACAATAATAATAATACTAATAATAAACCATTACTTGATACAGGAAGTATGGACTGTATTAAAGAGCTCTCAGAAAAAAAAAAAACAAAACTGTGGATTGATGTGACCATGTGATGAAGAATGGTGACTGTTCAAACCCTTTTGCCTCCAGTAAGACAGCAACAAACTACATTGTAACTTAAAGATAAATTAAATGATGTTACTTACTGCTATCAGCCTGTGTCTTGGGTTTTGTCACTAAGTAAAGTCTTGGCAAATTCATTCGAGTCCTTTTCTTATATCTTTCAACAGTGAATCCTTCTTCAGTGATTTTATCTAACTTGTTGTTTGCCAAATATGGTGTTTCCATCTCTGAAAGTGTGCCATATTGACTGCTTGAATCAGCGAAAAAATGTTCTTTGGCTTTTGACAGACAATCCTGATAAGTAGCAATCCTCTCCATGTCAAATTTCCCGTTTCCTCCCCCTCTACCTTTCTTGATCTGAACAAACTTGTCCCCAATGTAATGTTTCCAGCCAAATTCAACTTTCAATCTACGCTTTTTCACTCTGTTACTTTCTTTTTTGTTCATCTTTCTCACTGCAGTACCATGAATCTACAAAAAACAAGAACACACCTACAAAAGAACAACAACAACAAAAAGCTACAACAAGGGGTCTTAATTGCAATCATTAGTGGATTTGTGATACAGTAATCCCATGACACAGATCAATCATCCTATATCATTCATTCAGCATGAGCATATATATAAATCAGTTCCAGCCCCAAATAGGGAAAGCTAGTGAAGGCGGGTGGAGTTACAGTCTGCATAGCTCAAGTATAATATTACAATAGATGATTACCGATAATTATATCATTTTCTAGATAAATTGAAAATAATAAATGAAATAGATTAATAATTAATTACATAAATTATAATAATAAATGAAAGTAAATAATTAACCAGACAAATAACACCAAGGCAACATCACAAACTACACACAAAAATTACGGGAAATACAAAGTTATATAATTGATTACAACGCATTTACAGAGGCAGGAAAAAAAATTAGCCCATACGAATTCTCTGAAAACAAGGCCAGTTACATAGATACATTGTATATTTAATAATCCTAGAGCAGTTGGAAGATTATTCAGTCTGAGAATGTTTAAAAGAAAAAAGAAGGGGATGACAGCTAAACAGTACAAATAAATTTTTAATGTAGCAATACATTAAAGAACAGTACTTATCAAATGAATTTTGCATAGTTACACAATATTGCCTAATAATTTTTAAGGCACCCCTTTAATTTGGAAGGGAGGGACAGTTTCAGCCGTTATAGCAGCTATTGGAAGGCAGCTATTCCATAACAGGAGAAAAATGAAATAGCTTGAAAAGTTAGTTATAAGCAAAACACCTTGAGATTTGTTTGTTCTTCAATGCAATATTACATGCTATGATCAACCTTGCTAAATTAAGCACTTCATAATATACATGCAAAAATTTCAGTGTGTTGATATGGCTGAAAGCACATCAATTAATTCCAAACAGAGAGCACTCGCCGTATGGCGAGTGACCCTCAAAATGCATGCACTCGCCTGGACCAGTTTTCACTCACGCAAAAGTTTACCCCACCTTAATCTCTCCATGCAACCAATTTAGTCATCTTCTATTTTTACTATTTAATACCACTGAAAGGCTATTAAAGTAAATAGGAAGTCTGCTTTAGTTTCAACACGCATTGATCAGAGTGCAGGGAAAGTACTGGAAAACAATTGTTGGTTTTCAAGCACGTGATCAACAGCCATGCTTTTCAACGAAAAAAAAGAAAACGTTTGCGTAATAATAGAGTTCAATTCCTGGAGGATTGGGTGGGGACACAAATATGGCTGACGTTTCTTGTTTAGGGGCACAAACATGGCGGTCGTGACATCATGTGAAAACCGAGAATTCGCTTGGAAAGTCGTCGAGCACGTGGCAGACCGAGGATTATTAATATACCTTCGATGAAGAATTCGATTTAAAGACCTTAAATTCCAAGAAAACACAATGGAGGTACTTACTTTATATTTTAATTCAATTTTTCTTATTGAGAGACTGGCCATTATTTATCTTTGGGGGGGGGGGGGGGGCGCCTGGTGCGGTGTAAAATATGGCATGCTTGATTTTTGCTGCCCCCCCCCCCCCCCCTTTCTTACTTTCTTTGACATGATTTTTGTTGAAAAATCGCGGCTGGGATGGATTTTCGAGTTGCAAACCGCCTCTGAGCTGACAACGGTTGAAATCTTAGTGTGCAGCCTTGACTTCGTCTTAGAACATTGAAAATCCATTCAAAATTGAATTGAATTGAAAATTCCCGAAACCGTAAAATAAGCTCCAAAAGGCACAAGAAAATTACACCAGAGGATTGAGCATTTTTTAGGCTTCACAATCGACTGTATTTTATTCCCCATACAAAGTCTTATAACGCGTTCAAATTCTAAACGGCTGTCTGTAGTAACACGAGCTTGGGCTGCCTATGATTTACGAAGCCCTATGTGGCCTTTTAGAGCCAATTTATTAGACAGTTCGAAATATAAAACTTTGTAAAAGAGAAATGGTAAATTTATGTTTAGGGATTTTCTTGGCTGAATGGAATGTAAAAAGCAGTGTTTATCTCGCAATTTAAATAAGTTCTTGGCGACGAAAATCATACTCACCAAAGAGGTGAGTGATCGATGATTTGTCGTAGATAATGGAACTAAAAGGTCGAGACAGCAGAAAGTAAATCGTTATCTTTAAGAAAATTACAACATTTTTTAATTTCCAAGACATGTTTCGATGTTACGAACATCATCATCAGTTACCAAACATTTGAAAAACCGTTAGGACTATATAACAACTAGGCGAGCACAACTAGCACAATTAATTGTGCTTAAAGTGGTACTATGATCAAAAAATCATTTCCTTTTTTTCTTCAGATTTTGAAAGCGTGTTCGCTTAACACCTAACTGGCAAAATTTTGAGCTTTGAGTTTTATCCAAAGGCTGTTTATTTTGAGTGTAATATTAAGTTTTGGATTTCATGGTCCGCCATTACTCGCGTTCAAAACTGGCCAATTGGACCTCAGAGGGTTGGATCTAGAGAAAATGATGTCATTTACTCACTAGCTTAAAATTTCAGTGTGTAAACGCAATTTATTATATATGCAAAACACGGGTTGAAAAGTCTGAAAGCCCGAAGCTCCCGTGCTGCATGTTAATTAGGCCGCGTACACAGGCATTGCATTCTTAAACTAGTGAGTGTTTGACGTCATTTTCTCCTCGACCCAGCTCTCTCAAGATCTTAAAGTTAGTAGTGGCGGACCAATAAATTAGAAAATTCCAGCTAAAATAAACAGGTGTCTTTTTAAAATCAGAACTTAAAACTTGGGTGAGTTAGTGTTTAGTTAACATAGTTTTGAAATCCAAAGGAAAAACAAAATATTTTTTTGGTCGTAGTACCACTTTAAGTGACAAAAAGTACATATTTGAGTGAGTTACAAAGTGCTTGAAAGAGTGTAAATCCTAAAGCGTAAGTGTCAATTTATACCAACAGGTTCATCACATCAACCTGACACTTGCGCTTTAGGATTTACATTCTTTCAAACACTTTGTAACTCACTCAAATATGCAATTTTTGTCACTTAACCACAATTAATTATGCAGGTTTCGCCTAGTTGTTATATAGTCCTAACGGTTTTTCAAATATTCTGTAGCTGACGATGTTCGTAACATCGAAACATGTCTTGGAAATTAAAAAATGTCGTAATTTTCTTAAAGATAACGATCGATGAATTGCGCTCGCCCATTAACACATTAGAGACTCGCCTGGGCGAGCGGGCGAGTGCTAATGTCCAACCCTGCTTTTTTCATGTATATTATTGCATGATTTTTGAATTCTCATGCTATTTGGAATAAAGAAATAGATGTACGCTGTAAGTCTTAGGCACTTGAAATTTTTTTCAAAGACTACAAATTGCACTTGTCTAGCTTGTTCGTCTTTTACAAAACAGTTCAGAGCATCACCAAGCTGCTTTTTCCAACCACGAGGTCCTAAACTAATTTACAATGAGGTTGTAAAAAATGGCTTTCACATCAATATTTCAGTTTCAGGTTTATATTTGCATGTACCTATCCAACGCATGCTTATGGAATAATAATTATTGTTAAATATACCTAGTATACAGTGATTTATTCACCATTTTCTTCCTAGTATTACAAAATCCCACTTAAAAAAATTCAGATAGCCAATCACAGCGGCAAAATGGCTTTCTCACACGTGCAAAAAGCATTTCGTCCAATCAGACGTGACTTCTCAAAGCATAAATGCAAATAGTCCACTGATTTCATTCAGCGAGTTAAGGACGGTGCCTACTAATTCAAAGGTATTTTTGCCTCTATTTAATTGATTATGCCGGAAATGTAGATCTTAACAAGTGTTATTGAAACCGAAAAAGAAAATTGGGGATAACCATGAATTTTTCAAAGATAATTCATGAACAATATTTGTAAAAGACTTTAGAATACAAAGCCATGTATGGTTTTCTTTCTCAAAGTGAAGCTTAACTATCTATGAAAAATGCATGGTTACCCCCAATTTTCTCCAGCCTTGGGAAATTGAGAAATGGCTCAAATCGCGTCGGATCTGGAAGATAACCACACAGGAAGGAAGCTATCCACAATGGCAATTCTCAAACAAATCCTTATATTTTTGTCGGCCATGCTCACACTGAGCTTGGGGCGTCTGTGAGTACAGTAACTGTATACTGTAGAAGATTAGACAATGTTGTTACGTTTATTACACCGTTAAGTGACAAGCTGGCACTGAACTTTGTTTAAAGCCAGTAGATCGCTTGAAAGAGTGTTGATTGCACTATTGTTTCCTTGCATGAAGTGTATTTGTATGATACGCCATTAAAAGTGATATTAGACCACGCCCAGTGAGTATTTTTAGTGATCCTGTATTAAGCGGTTTCTCAAGTCTCGAGGGTGGCCGTTATATACAGGTTCACCTGTAAAGGGAATCATTTTTTGAAATATTCTCGAAGCAAAACAATCGCCACTCGAGTACCCTGAATTTTTTCTCAAGGTCAGGGATTTTCTCCTTCAACAGCGAAACCTGTGAGTCAATGCGAGTGAATGAAGGCATCCTTTCTTCAACCAAAACCACAACTCTTCATTCTTCACCGAAGAAGGATTTAGCCCAGCTAACGAGGCTCCGGGAATGTCATCTTCGGTAAGAATAACTGAGTCATTCACCGCACTACTTGAGGACGCCATTTTAGGAGGATTTAGCTCTGATAAGACCGGAATATCGTATAACATAAATCTGCTGACAGCCACTACTAAAATCTTCCAGACTGAAATACGGCCTACCAAACCTCGCTTTCATGTATTAGAACCTAGGTCATTCCACGTTTCCGCCATTTTTGAATATGGTGTGTTGAATCAGAAATTATTGTAGAAATTATTTTATTAAAAAGAGTTTCCGCCATACATTTCCTGTAATTCCAAAGGCACAAAAATTGCAGCGAATGTATGGAAAGGAAAGGAAAAAGGAAAGGAACTTTATTTAAGTGTCTAGTAGAATTAGCGCTGGAGCACCAATTGGGGACACTGTAAAGTGAAAGTAACAATTTAAAACACAACAAGTCAAATGTTGGTTTTTGAGGAGAGGGGAAGCCGGAGTACCTGGAAAAAACCTTTCAGTGCAGAGTAGAGAACCAACAATTTCAACCCACATATGACATCAAGTCAAGGAATCGAACCTGGGCCACATTGGTGGGAAGCGAGTGCTCTCACCACTGCGCCATCCCTGCACCCATTTTTTGTATTTTGGAGAAAAAAAAAAGCAATATTTAGGAATTCCAAAGAATGGATACCATTAGTCTAGTTAGAACTTATTTGTTTGGTTTATGAAGGCGAAAGTCTATAAAGTAGACATGTACAGTATATTTTCAGCAGGAAAAGAAAACAAACAGCGGTTACAGACATTTTCATTTTATACTTGATGTTTCGTATGTTGCAGCATACATCATCAGAAGTGACGGTTAAAACTGTTACACAGGATTTTAAAAAACTAGAGCGAGGAACTGGTGACTAGTTAAAAAGTGTGATAACAAAATCGTAACTTCCGGTAGTTGATACTTCCGGAAGAAATTAATAAAGAAAAAGCTTCTCACTACCAATGTTTTCATTGAGAGAGGGTTTTAAGTCACTGATTATTAAGTCACTGCAAGTCGGACTTTCCAGTTGCGAGGATTTCAAAATGGTCCCATTTGATGTTATGACCAGTAGAAATTGTATGGTCTGCAACAGCAGAGGCGTGGCCGACTTGTGTAAGAGCTTTGAAATGCTCGGACTTCCTGTCATGCAATCTTCTTTTTGTTTTGCCGATGTAGAAGGAATTACAGTCCCAACAACTGGCGTTGTATACTATTTTTGATCTTTGAGAACGACTAAAATGATCTTTGTAGGGAAAAAAAGACTTAACCCTGCAAGTGTTTTGAAAAATAACCCTAAGATTGACACAGCCATAAAACTTACTAATACAAGATTTAACATGTCGAGTAAGAGCTTCACTTTGAAAGGCCAAAAAAGGCAAGGCAAGAATGATATCTTTCTTAGGAACAGTGGTGGCAGGTTCAGTAGACCTGTTCTTTTGTCTGTTCAAAACATCATTAATGTTATAACAAAGAACGCCTCTTGGGTAACCATTTTGAAGGAGAATGTTCTTTAGATCGAAGAGAGGCGACTGTAACAAGGAAGAACTCGAGCAGATGCGTAAGCAGCGATAGGTGAGGGTACAGATTAAATTTATTTTATACTTTCTAGGAGTGAAAGAGTCCCACTTGGTGTAGAGGCCGGTGATGATGATGATGATGATGATGATGATGAACTTTATTCATGTGTCGATGTATTTAGCTCACGCTAATTGGGGACACAACATAAAGATAACATAAATAATAAATATTATGATAAGTAATAAATAAGAAGTAAGCTATAAATTTTTATATACATTTACAATATGCTAAAATAATCAAAATAATTCTAACAACACGGGCACATCTTAAGAAGTACAAATTACGTACGCGGGGCAATTGTTGCCATTTATCAGTTCAGTAAGATCCTTACATCTAATATGAAACTTAAACTTAGATAGACTGCTCGTTTCAGTGATGTTTTTATCTAGCTTATTCCATAAAAAGGGTCCAAGGTATCTAAGAGAATGTTTACCATACAATACAGAATTAAATCTAGGAATATCAAAATTTTGGTTTCTAAGATTATATTTACAAGACTTACATGTAGTACTAAAAATATCACAAATGAAATCAGGAACTAGCCTATATTTAACCTTGTACATGAGTATAACTATGTCTTGCAATCTCCTATTAAGAAGGCTTGGTAGTTTAGCACAATCTAATAAGTTCATATACGTTTCTGAATGTGAATTATGAACTATCCTTAATGCCCGCTCTTGAATTCTTTCAACCTTTCTTGTATCCGACGCCTTACAGAAATGCCATATGAGATGACAATAGGTGAGATATGGCATGATAGCAGTTTTATAAAGTAATAGTTTAGTCTCTGTAGTGATTAAGTTTCTTAACCTGGCGAGGACGCCCACCTTTTGACTGGCCTTTTTGCATAATTCGCTAATATGTTGGCTAAAAATTAGATTCTCATCAAAGTTCACAGCCAGTAGCTTGATATTATCTATTGTCTTAATCTCTTGATCACCGATCTTGATGTTAATCTGTTCAGTTTCATTACGTTGTTTAATTGCTATAGCGTTAAGTTTTTCTGGGTTGGACAATAAATAGTTGTCTTTATACCATCTAAGGGCAGCGTTTCCTTCCTTTTCCATAGCAGTACACATAATGGACATATGGCTGCCAACTATATACATCTGATGATCATCAGCATACATATTTAAATTTGCAAAGTCATTTATGTGATACGATAGATCATTTTGGTACAAGTTCCACAGTATTGGACCAAAGGAAGATCCTTGAGGGCATCCACGTTTCATCACATTCCAGTCACTAGTAGCTTTGCCAACTTTCACCCAGTTGAGCCGATCTTTAAAATATGAACGCATTAGTGGTAATGATTTGTCATTAAAACTGTAAGCACCAAGTTTGGCCACAGTTAATGAGGGAAGAACTGAGTCAAAAGCCTTAGACATGTCCATCGATAACAAAAGTGCTTTCTCTTTGTTATCCAAGGCTAGTCTCCAGTCTTCCACCAGGCCAATTAATGCAGTCTCACAGCTGTGTTTTTTTTCTATAAGCTGTAATTTTAGAGTACATGATATGGTCATAGCTTGCCGTTATCTGTTTACATAGTAGATGTTCAAATATCTTACCAATTAGTGGGAGGACTGTAATCGGACGGTAATTTCGGATTAATTGTCTCTCCCCCTTCTTGAACACAGGTGTCCATTCACCCATTTTCCATTTAGTAGGCCAACTACAGTCTTCAACACATTGATTAAATATGGACTGCAGAGATGGTGATATGGCGTGTGCGATTTCTTTAAATACTACGGGTGGTATGACAGAGTCCCATCCTGCAGACTTTTTACTGCTTATACTCGCGAGCTCCTCATTAACATCATGCTCTGTGATTGGCTGGAATTCAAAGTCGATATCCAATTGTTCATTTCTTATGGCGTTTATGCTAGTGTGATTTTTGTGATCTTCTTCGCTGAGGTCAAGTACATAATTTCCCCCAATGGTGGAGGCTATTTTGAAAGTTATTTTGCGATGTACTGTTGTTGTGAAATTGTTGAGATTGCGCTTAATGCGGACATCTAAAAATGGAATCTCCTGGTTTTCTTCAAGTTTCATTGTAAATTTGATATTAGGATGTCTGGTGTTAAGAAAATGTAGAAAACTGGCCACAGTGGCTTCACTGTCGAACAAAGAAAAAGTGTTATCCACATATCTAAACCAAATGGAGGGACTAGAATCTACATTAGTCAACCATTTCTGTTCAAAGTCACACATGAAAATGTTAGCTAATACTGGGCCTAGCGGAGACCCCATTGCAACGCCATCGATTTGGTCGTAATAATAACCATCAAATACAAAGTGGCTTTTCTTCGTTGCAAACTCGAGCAAGGTTTTGAGGACATGTCGCGGTAAGGAATGAGGGTCAGGAAGAGAGTATAACTTGGAAAGACAAATTTCTATTGTCTCATCGAGTGGAACGTTTGTGAATAAGGAACACACGTCAAAAGAGCACATTATTTCATCGTTGTGTTGATGAGTCTTCGCCCAATCCACAAAAGAGAAGGAGTCCTTGATAGTGAATTGGTTGGTGGAGATCGGTTTAAGGACATCAACAAGACAAGAGGCAAGATTGTAGTTGTATGTGTTAACTGAGGAGACAATCGGCCGAAAGGGGCAACCAGTTTTGTGGACTTTAGGAAGACCATAAAGAACACCAGCAGTAGATCCACAAGGAAGGATTTTTCTAAATGTACAATCTCGCTTGAGGTTACGAAGACTATTATAAGACTGTTCTCCCTAGACTTGGTTGGGTTGTGCGACAACAACAGAAATCAACTGTTTCATTTTGCTGAGGTAATCAT
The DNA here is from genome assembly GCF_036669935.1 of Montipora foliosa. Taxonomy (NCBI): domain Eukaryota; kingdom Metazoa; phylum Cnidaria; class Anthozoa; order Scleractinia; family Acroporidae; genus Montipora; species Montipora foliosa. Next base: position 24,210 of record NW_027179451.1, on the reverse strand, counting down.
GTCTGTTGACAATTACAACACCATTTCCTTTGTCAGGTTTAGTAATAATAATAGAAGTATCATTTCACAAATCGTTAAGAGCCATCCATTCTTCCTTAGTTAGAATTCGCTTTTGTTTAGAATAACATCAAATGGGACCATTTTGAAATCCTCGCAACTGGAAAGTCCGACTTGCAGTGTAAAATTAAAGAAAGGCTATTAATCAGTGACTTAAAACACATTGGTAGTGAGAAGATTTTTCTTTATTAATTTCTTCCGGAAGTATCAACTACCGGAAGTTACGATTTTGTTATCACACTTTTTAACTAGTCACCAGTTCCTCGCTCTACTTTTTTAAAATTCTGTGTAACAGTTTAACCGTCACTTCTGATGATGTATGCTGCAACATACGAAACGTCAAGTATAAAATGAAAATGTTTGTAACCGCTGTTTGTTTTCTTTTCCTGCTGAGATTGAAATGGCCAAAGGACAAAAGTATTTATGATGTTACAGTATATTTTGTTTTCAATTTCCATTAAAAACTTTGAATTACCCGCCATGTTGCCCTGATTACCCATGATGCAATCAAGAGCGTGAATTAATCTATTTTAATTCACTCATTAGGGAGTTTAAGATCTACGACACGACAGCAGCGAAAACGTCACAAATTTAATTATGCATATTTAATGAGAAAAAACAATAGCTTTGCACGCTCTGCGCTTGGATTTTTCATTTTTGTACATTTATTTCACGTTTTCTGCAAATCTACGATGTGAAATCACCAATTTCAGAATTTGCATTTTCTGTCGTAGTTTCAACACCGCACCTCCTAATTCAGTTCCTGGAAAGTAACACTAGTTTTTAGAAGTTAGATAAGCCAACATAATGACGAAGAAGATTAATTAACCTGAAGTGGGAATTTTGAATGACGTTTTCGTTTCCGTCGCGTCGCAGACCTTAAACTCCCTATTGTTTGTGTGAAAAACCTTCGCTCGCTCGCACCTCGCTCGTTCTGGTTTTTGACACAAACAACTCGTGTATAAAACACCATAGGCGGCACTTTCTATGACGTAAACTATATGAACTGTTTTGTATCAAAAAATAGAATACAATAAAGCCTGTGGAAGTTATTTGGTGTTCCGAATGGATGAGAGGACAACTTTTTTCAAGAAACGAATTTTATCTTCGAGTGCTGACTGTATAGCCTTGCACCCGTTCGCTGCGCTTACAGTCTCACTCGTGAGAGACTATCAGCACTCAAAGATAAAATTCGTGTCTCCACTTGGCCATGTATTAAATATTCTCTACATTTCACCTTTCTGAATAATTGATTGCTCAAGTTTATGAATGCGGAGGAAAGCCACGATCTGAGAAAACGAAGCAGAATCGATTGTAAGCCCATCGAGCTTAAAAATTGCATTCAAACAGGAAAGAAAATACTTATAGGTACTTACTTAAATAAACAGTAATGAACACTACACGTTACCAGGCCTTTATCTCGTGCTTGATCTGCAAATTCGAGTTGTAAAAATCCGAGATGAACAGTTTGCAGTAGAAAATCTGAGTTGTTAACTCGGATTCCAAAATTCTCGTGGCTATGGAAACAAAGCCATATGATATGGTCATCCCGCTGAGTGAGTGTAAAAGCTGAGCCTTAACGTTTATAAGTGTATGCAGGCTTAGTGTTGTTTGCGAAACTAAATAAGAAATCTGTAGTTTGCGAAATGGAAAATCTTTAGTTTGCGAAATGGAAAATTTGTAGTTTGCGAAATAAGAACTGTATTCCTCGGGTTCGTTGCGTGACGGGCCCAAAGAGACTATCTGCCTTTATATTCCTTGGATAAATTTGAAAAATATTAATATTCGTTTCCCCCGCAAAATACATGAGAAAAATGCAGGAATCAATATCGCTGTGGCTCATCGGGCACTGTCAAAGACGATCAAAATTTTGAGAAGGCGGCCACTCGATCGAACGGTGTAGTAAACTCGACAGAAAACAGAAATTTGCATACAGCCCTCTACCAAACGTTAGCCCTTCGTCAGAGCGAATCCGAAGGGCTAACGCTCGAAACGTCAGCTTTTAGAATCTCTGTACGGTGGCCAATTTACATTATCAACTCCGTTGATAAAACCAAATTTTTCTATACTACTTCCCCACCGACGCAGCACCACAGTTTCTTTAGAAACTACCCCTTCATTCATTAGGCTGAAAATGTTCTTGTAGTCATGTCTTTTGCATTGTGCAAATACATTATATGCAACGCTCATCATTGACCATTTGGCTATCGCTGGTGTAGAGTGTTTCGTTTGTTGGCTAGTTTTGCCGTTTAGAGAAAGGAATAATTTCATACAGTGAAGTAAAAACAGATCATTGTTTTGTATTTACAGATTTTCAACGCACGAAATTATATTCTTTTCACAATTTCAGCATCAGGTTTAGTCTTAAAATATTCTTAAAATTCAAGGATAAAAATAGCATTCAAACATCAGAGAAATACTTACCTTTTGAACAGTAATGAACAGTACACGTTACGAGGCCTTTATCTCGTGCTTGATCTGGAAATTCGAGTTGTAAAAATCCGAGTTAATTTCGCGGTTTCCAAAAATTTTTCTGACTTCCGCTTTCCATTCATGGCAGCGAAGCCATGTGGTCACATCGGGTTGAGTCACATGATTTTTCTCGTGCAATTTGGAATAACTTAAAGCCCTATTCGCACTGGCGACAAAATAATTTAATTTGGCAAAAATTGCGGTCCGCAACTGCGTTTTACAAGTGAGTATGGATTGTCCCGACTTGACATTTTTTTGGCCGAAGCGGACAAATTTTTGACTCCGAGTAAAAACAGGACAAAAATTAGTCAAATAAAAATATGAGGGATACAGTCACACAAACGTGTATTTTGACGTGTCACGGCCAGTCGCACAACATTCAACAAGACATGAAAAGTACGTTGGTGCATTCGAATATGTTTTCGAAAGTACTCCTCGGGAATTCTTCGGTTCAAATCAAGACTAGTTAGGTCTTGAAAGGCTCCAGGGTTATGGATTGTATCTGCGAGCCCGGTGTCTGTGTCTCCTATGTTTCAAAAAACAGTACATCATGAGCAACATTCCTATCTGAATTTGTGCGAAATTTACGAGCAACAGGCATGCAAAAGGATTTGTTCACAGACTCGAATGATTGACAGATTTGTTGACCATTTGCGGATGTGGATACCAAGTACGCAGACACTCGTTTTGCCCAGGACAATTCAAAATGTGTCTGCTAGTTCGGAAAGCCACTTGTAAATTTTTTTAAAGACTACAAATTACACTCGCCCGCTTTACTCGTGCTTATTTATTCCATAGTGCACTCGAAACCTCGTGATGACCTATATAAATGCAACTCCAATTTTGAATTGATTAAGAAGTTAAGTTCAACGCTAAAAGATATTTAAAACACAATGAAAAAAGCCAACGACGTTTGGAGCTACGTTACGCCATTATCAAGTTAAAAAGTTAAAACGTATAAGGTGTAATACGAATATATAAAATGTGAAACAATACATAAAATATTTGCGGGTTCTATGGGTATAATTCTCAAGGTAACAAACATAGTAAGGGAAAAAAATGTACGAAAGTGTCAGGTAAACATTTTGGCACGAATGGAGTCGCCTTGCGTGTTAAGAGAAGCCAGGAACCAGATAATACACACCGTGCCTTCAGCAGACCCATCTCTTTATATTGCCTTTTAAAGATCAGCGAACAGCCGATCGCGCACGCAGATATCTATTCTCTGGGAGCAAAGATCGATGTTAACATTAAACCCATCGTTACAAGCAGAAAGCTGTCATAAACTCTAAGTGTCGATGACAACAAGCCCCCAATGTGATTTGTGCGAGTTCACTGCCCGACGCTTACATCAATGCATAAGTGATTCCAAGCATTGTAATTGGTTGGTTCTTGCGTTCCGACATATCTAGTTTTCACTGGAGTCGGAAGAAAAAGGGAACGTTCTGATTCTTCTGACTCCGATTCCGTCGAGCTTATGACTCCGCTTACGACTCCGAGACGCCGATCTTTGATTTTCACCAGGTCATAAGCGCTCTTACGACTCCGACTACGACTCCGACTCCGTAGCTAGTGAAGACCAGCCTTTGCGTTTAACCTCTCAATCAATTCATTTTCTAAATGTCTCCTGTTTCGTAACTCGAATTTTGCATTTAAAAAATCCGAATTCTAAATTTTGCGGAAATGCAAATCGGATTTTCCGCTGATCAACCGTTCACTTATTTGCTCAAGGGTGAACGGTTGACCAACCGTGCCAAAAATTCGTTGTAAGCGAGCCTCGAAGGATTTGAAAATTTGAATATTTTTCGCTGCTTCTAAGCAATGGATGCACGCTGGTCCTTGAAACTTCAATCGGCGTCAAAATTGTTGAGACACTCTTATCCTTTAGAGTCGATTTCAAGCTCGGCGGCGCAAATGGACCCCTCCCCCGCACCCCCGGGACAATGTTGTGTTTTTCTGTTTTCTACAAGCCTTGTCGACAACGGTACAACATTGATTAGGGTGGGGGAGGGAGGGGTATCCCGGACACGTACTTTCTGGACAAGTTTTCTTTGCAAACAATGAATGTGTCGTTGCCAGTGTGCTCTGTTGGCAAGTGTCTCAACTAATTTTGTCGCCGATTGTCTTTTTCAGAAAACTTCCTTTATACCCTTTATACGGGCACCTATAGTCCAGTCTGTCCATCAATATGACCACATGAGTCAAAGACTTTTTACAGGTCTAAAAATTGCGGATAGTTTATTATTCTCGTTTTCGAGCGTGAAAAATGCGTTGTCCTGTGCGAAGCGAAGATTGTGACGTAAGTGCAAAGGACCTATCACTTTTGCCTTCTTTAATACGCTATTTGTCAGTAGCGTTAAAGCATGGATTTGTTAAAGGGTTATGCCTCTAACTCCAATTCATCAGAAGAAGCCGATTTTGTTGGTCGAAGTGGTGTCGCAGATGAATGCGAAACAGACATGGTGGCTGTTACAGCCGGGGAACACATTTACTTTCCACGCTCAAAGTGCTATGTCGTTGCAAAAAGACTTTCCACCTTGTCGCAGATGCTTTGCAGAGCTGGTTTTGGTGGGAAATGAATGTTTTTGGGAGTAAAGAAACAATATTTTCTCATTTACCACGAGTAACCACGAGTAACCGCGAGTAACCACAAGATTATTATAAAAAGATAATGTAATTATTCTACTTGTTAATTATGGTTACTCGTGGTTACTCGTGGCCACTCCTCCGCGGAGTTCCTAAAATCAGAGTACAGCACTGTTTGCTGCTCTTTTTTTGTCCCAGGAGTTATAAACTGTCTTTTCTATTTATATTTCGCTCTTTTTCATGGGTCATATCCCTTGTAACAAGTTGAAATGGAATTATGTATGGTGAATTTCAAAAGGGAATGCTAAACGTCACGCAATGTTCCGAAAGTATCACTTTATTTCAAGGTATGTCAAATCCAAAACACTGCACAAATCGTCTTGAAATTGTCATTATTTAGTACGATGTCCTTCCTCTCAATAATAAGCGTTTGTGGCGTGAACTTAACTTCGCTGCGCGTTGGACATCCACATTTTGGCCGTTGTAAATGACGTTCTCGGTAGTGATTACTTGCGTTAAAATTTCTCTTTTTTTAGAATGCGGTACATCGAAGCCCGTGAGATATCACTTCCCCTGACAATATCATTCACTTTCCGCCCTTCACAAATAGATGGCAAGCGTATACATGCTGTTATGGCAAGCGTATACATGCCCTGATCTCGTTAGAAATGTTCTGTGTGAAAACCATGTTCGACACTGAAATGTCAGCAATCATACCAGTGACTGCTACATCACCGTAATAAAGAAAAAGGTGATTTAATATATGTTCTGATTCCTATATGACATGACAACGCATAAACGCTATTGAAATGTGTATATTTCATATATTAATGCAAAAAAACGCTCATCAGAAGTCGTCATTACACTTCATACAAAGTTTTTTCATACAGACAATCGGCGTCAAAATTGTTGAGACACTCTTATCCTTTAGAGTCGATTTCAAGCTCGGCGGCGCAAATGGACCCCTCCCCCGCACCCCCGGGACAATGTTGTGTTTTTCTGTTTTCTACAAGCCTTGTCGACAACGGTACAACATTGATTAGGGTGGGGGAGGGAGGGGTATCCCGGACACGTACTTTCTGGACAAGTTTTCTTTGCAAACAATGAATGTGTCGTTGCCAGTGTGCTCTGTTGGCAAGTGTCTCAACTAATTTTGTCGCCGATTGTCTTTTTCAGAAAACTTCCTTTATACCCTTTATACGGGCACCTATAGTCCAGTCTGTCCATCAATATGACCACATGAGTCAAAGACTTTTTACAGGTCTAAAAAATTGCGGATAGTTTATTATTCTCGTTTTCGAGCGTGAAAAATGCGTTGTCCTGTGCGAAGCGAAGATTGTGACGTAAGTGCAAAGGACCTATCACTTTTGCCTTCTTTAATACGCTATTTGTCAGTAGCGTTAAAGCATGGATTTGTTAAAGGGTTATGCCTCTAACTCCAATTCATCAGAAGAAGCCGATTTTGTTGGTCGAAGTGGTGTCGCAGATGAATGCGAAACAGACATGGTGGCTGTTACAGCCGGGGAACACATTTACTTTCCACGCTCAAAGTGCTATGTCGTTGCAAAAAGACTTTCCACCTTGTCGCAGATGCTTTGCAGAGCTGGTTTTGGTGGGAAATGAATGTTTTTGGGAGTAAAGAAACAATATTTTCTCATTTACCACGAGTAACCACGAGTAACCGCGAGTAACCACAAGATTATTATAAAAAGATAATGTAATTATTCTACTTGTTAATTATGGTTACTCGTGGTTACTCGTGGCCACTCCTCCGCGGAGTTCCTAAAATCAGAGTACAGCACTGTTTGCTGCTCTTTTTTTGTCCCAGGAGTTATAAACTGTCTTTTCTATTTATATTTCGCTCTTTTTCATGGGTCATATCCCTTGTAACAAGTTGAAATGGAATTATGTATGGTGAATTTCAAAAGGGAATGCTAAACGTCACGCAATGTTCCGAAAGTATCACTTTATTTCAAGGTATGTCAAATCCAAAACACTGCACAAATCGTCTTGAAATTATCATTATTTAGTACGATGTCCTTCCTCTCAATAATAAGCGTTTGTGGCGTGAACTTAACTTCGCTGCGCGTTGGACATCCACATTTTGGCCGTTGTAAATGACGTTCTCGGTAGTGATTACTTGCGTTAAAATTTCTCTTTTTTTAGAATGCGGTACATCGAAGCCCGTGAGATATCACTTCCCCTGACAATATCATTCACTTTCCGCCCTTCACAAATAGATGGCAAGCGTATACATGCTGTTATGGCAAGCGTATACATGCCCTGATCTCGTTAGAAATGTTCTGTGTGAAAACCATGTTCGACACTGAAATGTCAGCAATCATACCAGTGACTGCTACATCACCGTAATAAAGAAAAAGGTGATTTAATATATGTTCTGATTCCTATATGACATGACAACGCATAAACGCTATTGAAATGTGTATATTTCATATATTAATGCAAAAAAACGCTCATCAGAAGTCGTCATTACACTTCATACAAAGTTTTTTCATACAGACAATCGGCGTCAAAATTGTTGAGACACTCTTATCCTTTAGAGTCGATTTCAAGCTCGGCGGCGCAAATGGACCCCTCCCCCGCACCCCCGGGACAATGTTGTGTTTTTCTGTTTTCTACAAGCCTTGTCGACAACGGTACAACATTGATTAGGGTGGGGGAGGGAGGGGTATCCCGGACACGTACTTTCTGGACAAGTTTTCTTTGCAAACAATGAATGTGTCGTTGCCAGTGTGCTCTGTTGGCAAGTGTCTCAACTAATTTTGTCGCCGATTGTCTTTTTCAGAAAACTTCCTTTATACCCTTTATACGGGCACCTATAGTCCAGTCTGTCCATCAATATGACCACATGAGTCAAAGACTTTTTACAGGTCTAAAAAATTGCGGATAGTTTATTATTCTCGTTTTCGAGCGTGAAAAATGCGTTGTCCTGTGCGAAGCGAAGATTGTGACGTAAGTGCAAAGGACCTATCACTTTTGCCTTCTTTAATACGCTATTTGTCAGTAGCGTTAAAGCATGGATTTGTTAAAGGGTTATGCCTCTAACTCCAATTCATCAGAAGAAGCCGATTTTGTTGGTCGAAGTGGTGTCGCAGATGAATGCGAAACAGACATGGTGGCTGTTACAGCCGGGGAACACATTTACTTACCACGCTCAAAGTGCTATGTCGTTGCAAAAAGACTTTCCACCTTGTCGCAGATGCTTTGCAGAGCTGGTTTTGGTGGGAAATGAATGTTTTTGGGAGTAAAGAAACAATATTTTCTCATTTACCACGAGTAACCACGAGTAACCGCGAGTAACCACAAGATTATTATAAAAAGATAATGTAATTATTCTACTTGTTAATTATGGTTACTCGTGGTTACTCGTGGCCACTCCTCCGCGGAGTTCCTAAAATCAGAGTACAGCACTGTTTGCTGCTCTTTTTTTGTCCCAGGAGTTATAAACTGTCTTTTCTATTTATATTTCGCTCTTTTTCATGGGTCATATCCCTTGTAACAAGTTGAAATGGAATTATGTATGGTGAATTTCAAAAGGGAATGCTAAACGTCACGCAATGTTCCGAAAGTATCACTTTATTTCAAGGTATGTCAAATCCAAAACACTGCACAAATCGTCTTGAAATTGTCATTATTTAGTACGATGTCCTTCCTCTCAATAATAAGCGTTTGTGGCGTGAACTTAACTTCGCTGCGCGTTGGACATCCACATTTTGGCCGTTGTAAATGACGTTCTCGGTAGTGATTACTTGCGTTAAAATTTCTCTTTTTTTAGAATGCGGTACATCGAAGCCCGTGAGATATCACTTCCCCTGACAATATCATTCACTTTCCGCCCTTCACAAATAGATGGCAAGCGTATACATGCTGTTATGGCAAGCGTATACATGCCCTGATCTCGTTAGAAATGTTCTGTGTGAAAACCATGTTCGACACTGAAATGTCAGCAATCATACCAGTGACTGCTACATCACCGTAATAAAGAAAAAGGTGATTTAATATATGTTCTGATTCCTATATGACATGACAACGCATAAACGCTATTGAAATGTGTATATTTCATATATTAATGCAAAAAAACGCTCATCAGAAGTCGTCATTACACTTCATACAAAGTTTTTTCATACAGACAATCGGCGTCAAAATTGTTGAGACACTCTTATCCTTTAGAGTCGATTTCAAGCTCGGCGGCGCAAATGGACCCCTCCCCCGCACCCCCGGGACAATGTTGTGTTTTTCTGTTTTCTACAAGCCTTGTCGACAACGGTACAACATTGATTAGGGTGGGGGAGGGAGGGGTATCCCGGACACGTACTTTCTGGACAAGTTTTCTTTGCAAACAATGAATGTGTCGTTGCCAGTGTGCTCTGTTGGCAAGTGTCTCAACTAATTTTGTCGCCGATTGTCTTTTTCAGAAAACTTCCTTTATACCCTTTATACGGGCACCTATAGTCCAGTCTGTCCATCAATATGACCACATGAGTGAAAGACTTTTTACAGGTCTAAAAAATTGCGGATAGTTTATTATTCTCGTTTTCGAGCGTGAAAAATGCGTTGTCCTGTGCGAAGCGAAGATTGTGACGTAAGTGCAAAGGACCTATCACTTTTGCCTTCTTTAATACGCTATTTGTCAGTAGCGTTAAAGCATGGATTTGTTAAAGGGTTATGCCTCTAACTCCAATTCATCAGAAGAAGCCGATTTTGTTGGTCGAAGTGGTGTCGCAGATGAATGCGAAACAGACATGGTGGCTGTTACAGCCGGGGAACACATTTACTTTCCACGCTCAAAGTGCTATGTCGTTGCAAAAAGACTTTCCACCTTGTCGCAGATGCTTTGCAGAGCTGGTTTTGGTGGGAAATGAATGTTTTTGGGAGTAAAGAAACAATATTTTCTCATTTACCACGAGTAACCACGAGTAACCGCGAGTAACCACAAGATTATTATAAAAAGATAATGTAATTATTCTACTTGTTAATTATGGTTACTCGTGGTTACTCGTGGCCACTCCTCCGCGGAGTTCCTAAAATCAGAGTACAGCACTGTTTGCTGCTCTTTTTTTGTCCCAGGAGTTATAAACTGTCTTTTCTATTTATATTTCGCTCTTTTTCATGGGTCATATCCCTTGTAACAAGTTGAAATGGAATTATGTATGGTGAATTTCAAAAGGGAATGCTAAACGTCACGCAATGTTCCGAAAGTATCACTTTATTTCAAGGTATGTCAAATCCAAAACACTGCACAAATCGTCTTGAAATTGTCATTATTTAGTACGATGTCCTTCCTCTCAATAATAAGCGTTTGTGGCGTGAACTTAACTTCGCTGCGCGTTGGACATCCACATTTTGGCCGTTGTAAATGACGTTCTCGGTAGTGATTACTTGCGTTAAAATTTCTCTTTTTTTAGAATGCGGTACATCGAAGCCCGTGAGATATCACTTCCCCTGACAATATCATTCACTTTCCGCCCTTCACAAATAGATGGCAAGCGTATACATGCTGTTATGGCAAGCGTATACATGCCCTGATCTCGTTAGAAATGTTCTGTGTGAAAACCATGTTCGACACTGAAATGTCAGCAATCATACCAGTGACTGCTACATCACCGTAATAAAGAAAAAGGTGATTTAATATATGTTCTGATTCCTATATGACATGACAACGCATAAACGCTATTGAAATGTGTATATTTCATATATTAATGCAAAAAAACGCTCATCAGAAGTCGTCATTACACTTCATACAAAGTTTTTTCATACAGACAATCGGCGTCAAAATTGTTGAGACACTCTTATCCTTTAGAGTCGATTTCAAGCTCGGCGGCGCAAATGGACCCCTCCCCCGCACCCCCGGGACAATGTTGTGTTTTTCTGTTTTCTACAAGCCTTGTCGACAACGGTACAACATTGATTAGGGTGGGGGAGGGAGGGGTATCCCGGACACGTACTTTCTGGACAAGTTTTCTTTGCAAACAATGAATGTGTCGTTGCCAGTGTGCTCTGTTGGCAAGTGTCTCAACTAATTTTGTCGCCGATTGTCTTTTTCAGAAAACTTCCTTTATACCCTTTATACGGGCACCTATAGTCCAGTCTGTCCATCAATATGACCACATGAGTCAAAGACTTTTTACAGGTCTAAAAAATTGCGGATAGTTTATTATTCTCGTTTTCGAGCGTGAAAAATGCGTTGTCCTGTGCGAAGCGAAGATTGTGACGTAAGTGCAAAGGACCTATCACTTTTGCCTTCTTTAATACGCTATTTGTCAGTAGCGTTAAAGCATGGATTTGTTAAAGGGTTATGCCTCTAACTCCAATTCATCAGAAGAAGCCGATTTTGTTGGTCGAAGTGGTGTCGCAGATGAATGCGAAACAGACATGGTGGCTGTTACAGCCGGGGAACACATTTACTTACCACGCTCAAAGTGCTATGTCGTTGCAAAAAGACTTTCCACCTTGTCGCAGATGCTTTGCAGAGCTGGTTTTGGTGGGAAATGAATGTTTTTGGGAGTAAAGAAACAATATTTTCTCATTTACCACGAGTAACCACGAGTAACCGCGAGTAACCACAAGATTATTATAAAAAGATAATGTAATTATTCTACTTGTTAATTATGGTTACTCGTGGTTACTCGTGGCCACTCCTCCGCGGAGTTCCTAAAATCAGAGTACAGCACTGTTTGCTGCTCTTTTTTTGTCCCAGGAGTTATAAACTGTCTTTTCTATTTATATTTCGCTCTTTTTCATGGGTCATATCCCTTGTAACAAGTTGAAATGGAATTATGTATGGTGAATTTCAAAAGGGAATGCTAAACGTCACGCAATGTTCCGAAAGTATCACTTTATTTCAAGGTATGTCAAATCCAAAACACTGCACAAATCGTCTTGAAATTGTCATTATTTAGTACGATGTCCTTCCTCTCAATAATAAGCGTTTGTGGCGTGAACTTAACTTCGCTGCGCGTTGGACATCCACATTTTGGCCGTTGTAAATGACGTTCTCGGTAGTGATTACTTGCGTTAAAATTTCTCTTTTTTTAGAATGCGGTACATCGAAGCCCGTGAGATATCACTTCCCCTGACAATATCATTCACTTTCCGCCCTTCACAAATAGATGGCAAGCGTATACATGCTGTTATGGCAAGCGTATACATGCCCTGATCTCGTTAGAAATGTTCTGTGTGAAAACCATGTTCGACACTGAAATGTCAGCAATCATACCAGTGACTGCTACATCACCGTAATAAAGAAAAAGGTGATTTAATATATGTTCTGATTCCTATATGACATGACAACGCATAAACGCTATTGAAATGTGTATATTTCATATATTAATGCAAAAAAACGCTCATCAGAAGTCGTCATTACACTTCATACAAAGTTTTTTCATACAGACAATCGGCGTCAAAATTGTTGAGACACTCTTATCCTTTAGAGTCGATTTCAAGCTCGGCGGCGCAAATGGACCCCTCCCCCGCACCCCCGGGACAATGTTGTGTTTTTCTGTTTTCTACAAGCCTTGTCGACAACGGTACAACATTGATTAGGGTGGGGGAGGGAGGGGTATCCCGGACACGTACTTTCTGGACAAGTTTTCTTTGCAAACAATGAATGTGTCGTTGCCAGTGTGCTCTGTTGGCAAGTGTCTCAACTAATTTTGTCGCCGATTGTCTTTTTCAGAAAACTTCCTTTATACCCTTTATACGGGCACCTATAGTCCAGTCTGTCCATCAATATGACCACATGAGTGAAAGACTTTTTACAGGTCTAAAAAATTGCGGATAGTTTATTATTCTCGTTTTCGAGCGTGAAAAATGCGTTGTCCTGTGCGAAGCGAAGATTGTGACGTAAGTGCAAAGGACCTATCACTTTTGCCTTCTTTAATACGCTATTTGTCAGTAGCGTTAAAGCATGGATTTGTTAAAGGGTTATGCCTCTAACTCCAATTCATCAGAAGAAGCCGATTTTGTTGGTCGAAGTGGTGTCGCAGATGAATGCGAAACAGACATGGTGGCTGTTACAGCCGGGGAACACATTTACTTTCCACGCTCAAAGTGCTATGTCGTTGCAAAAAGACTTTCCACCTTGTCGCAGATGCTTTGCAGAGCTGGTTTTGGTGGGAAATGAATGTTTTTGGGAGTAAAGAAACAATATTTTCTCATTTACCACGAGTAACCACGAGTAACCGCGAGTAACCACAAGATTATTATAAAAAGATAATGTAATTATTCTACTTGTTAATTATGGTTACTCGTGGTTACTCGTGGCCACTCCTCCGCGGAGTTCCTAAAATCAGAGTACAGCACTGTTTGCTGCTCTTTTTTTGTCCCAGGAGTTATAAACTGTCTTTTCTATTTATATTTCGCTCTTTTTCATGGGTCATATCCCTTGTAACAAGTTGAAATGGAATTATGTATGGTGAATTTCAAAAGGGAATGCTAAACGTCACGCAATGTTCCGAAAGTATCACTTTATTTCAAGGTATGTCAAATCCAAAACACTGCACAAATCGTCTTGAAATTGTCATTATTTAGTACGATGTCCTTCCTCTCAATAATAAGCGTTTGTGGCGTGAACTTAACTTCGCTGCGCGTTGGACATCCACATTTTGGCCGTTGTAAATGACGTTCTCGGTAGTGATTACTTGCGTTAAAATTTCTCTTTTTTTAGAATGCGGTACATCGAAGCCCGTGAGATATCACTTCCCCTGACAATATCATTCACTTTCCGCCCTTCACAAATAGATGGCAAGCGTATACATGCTGTTATGGCAAGCGTATACATGCCCTGATCTCGTTAGAAATGTTCTGTGTGAAAACCATGTTCGACACTGAAATGTCAGCAATCATACCAGTGACTGCTACATCACCGTAATAAAGAAAAAGGTGATTTAATATATGTTCTGATTCCTATATGACATGACAACGCATAAACGCTATTGAAATGTGTATATTTCATATATTAATGCAAAAAAACGCTCATCAGAAGTCGTCATTACACTTCATACAAAGTTTTTTCATACAGACAATCGGCGTCAAAATTGTTGAGACACTCTTATCCTTTAGAGTCGATTTCAAGCTCGGCGGCGCAAATGGACCCCTCCCCCGCACCCCCGGGACAATGTTGTGTTTTTCTGTTTTCTACAAGCCTTGTCGACAACGGTACAACATTGATTAGGGTGGGGGAGGGAGGGGTATCCCGGACACGTACTTTCTGGACAAGTTTTCTTTGCAAACAATGAATGTGTCGTTGCCAGTGTGCTCTGTTGGCAAGTGTCTCAACTAATTTTGTCGCCGATTGTCTTTTTCAGAAAACTTCCTTTATACCCTTTATACGGGCACCTATAGTCCAGTCTGTCCATCAATATGACCACATGAGTGAAAGACTTTTTACAGGTCTAAAAAATTGCGGATAGTTTATTATTCTCGTTTTCGAGCGTGAAAAATGCGTTGTCCTGTGCGAAGCGAAGATTGTGACGTAAGTGCAAAGGACCTATCACTTTTGCCTTCTTTAATACGCTATTTGTCAGTAGCGTTAAAGCATGGATTTGTTAAAGGGTTATGCCTCTAACTCCAATTCATCAGAAGAAGCCGATTTTGTTGGTCGAAGTGGTGTCGCAGATGAATGCGAAACAGACATGGTGGCTGTTACAGCCGGGGAACACATTTACTTTCCACGCTCAAAGTGCTATGTCGTTGCAAAAAGACTTTCCACCTTGTCGCAGATGCTTTGCAGAGCTGGTTTTGGTGGGAAATGAATGTTTTTGGGAGTAAAGAAACAATATTTTCTCATTTACCACGAGTAACCACGAGTAACCGCGAGTAACCACAAGATTATTATAAAAAGATAATGTAATTATTCTACTTGTTAATTATGGTTACTCGTGGTTACTCGTGGCCACTCCTCCGCGGAGTTCCTAAAATCAGAGTACAGCACTGTTTGCTGCTCTTTTTTTGTCCCAGGAGTTATAAACTGTCTTTTCTATTTATATTTCGCTCTTTTTCATGGGTCATATCCCTTGTAACAAGTTGAAATGGAATTATGTATGGTGAATTTCAAAAGGGAATGCTAAACGTCACGCAATGTTCCGAAAGTATCACTTTATTTCAAGGTATGTCAAATCCAAAACACTGCACAAATCGTCTTGAAATTGTCATTATTTAGTACGATGTCCTTCCTCTCAATAATAAGCGTTTGTGGCGTGAACTTAACTTCGCTGCGCGTTGGACATCCACATTTTGGCCGTTGTAAATGACGTTCTCGGTAGTGATTACTTGCGTTAAAATTTCTCTTTTTTTAGAATGCGGTACATCGAAGCCCGTGAGATATCACTTCCCCTGACAATATCATTCACTTTCCGCCCTTCACAAATAGATGGCAAGCGTATACATGCTGTTATGGCAAGCGTATACATGCCCTGATCTCGTTAGAAATGTTCTGTGTGAAAACCATGTTCGACACTGAAATGTCAGCAATCATACCAGTGACTGCTACATCACCGTAATAAAGAAAAAGGTGATTTAATATATGTTCTGATTCCTATATGACATGACAACGCATAAACGCTATTGAAATGTGTATATTTCATATATTAATGCAAAAAAACGCTCATCAGAAGTCGTCATTACACTTCATACAAAGTTTTTTCATACAGACAATCGGCGTCAAAATTGTTGAGACACTCTTATCCTTTAGAGTCGATTTCAAGCTCGGCGGCGCAAATGGACCCCTCCCCCGCACCCCGGGAAAATGTTGTGTTTTTCTGTTTTCTACAAGCCTTGTCGACAACGGTACAACATTGATTAGGGTGGGGGAGGGAGGGGTATCCCGGACACGTACTTTCTGGACAAGTTTTCTTTGCAAACAATGAATGTGTCGTTGCCAGTGTGCTCTGTTGGCAAGTGTCTCAACTAATTTTGTCGCCGATTGTCTTTTTCAGAAAACTTCCTTTATACCCTTTATACGGGCACCTATAGTCCAGTCTGTCCATCAATATGACCACATGAGTGAAAGACTTTTTACAGGTCTAAAAAATTGCGGATAGTTTATTATTCTCGTTTTCGAGCGTGAAAAATGCGTTGTCCTGTGCGAAGCGAAGATTGTGACGTAAGTGCAAAGGACCTATCACTTTTGCCTTCTTTAATACGCTATTTGTCAGTAGCGTTAAAGCATGGATTTGTTAAAGGGTTATGCCTCTAACTCCAATTCATCAGAAGAAGCCGATTTTGTTGGTCGAAGTGGTGTCGCAGATGAATGCGAAACAGACATGGTGGCTGTTACAGCCGGGGAACACATTTACTTTCCACGCTCAAAGTGCTATGTCGTTGCAAAAAGACTTTCCACCTTGTCGCAGATGCTTTGCAGAGCTGGTTTTGGTGGGAAATGAATGTTTTTGGGAGTAAAGAAACAATATTTTCTCATTTACCACGAGTAACCACGAGTAACCGCGAGTAACCACAAGATTATTATAAAAAGATAATGTAATTATTCTACTTGTTAATTATGGTTACTCGTGGTTACTCGTGGCCACTCCTCCGCGGAGTTCCTAAAATCAGAGTACAGCACTGTTTGCTGCTCTTTTTTTGTCCCAGGAGTTATAAACTGTCTTTTCTATTTATATTTCGCTCTTTTTCATGGGTCATATCCCTTGTAACAAGTTGAAATGGAATTATGTATGGTGAATTTCAAAAGGGAATGCTAAACGTCACGCAATGTTCCGAAAGTATCACTTTATTTCAAGGTATGTCAAATCCAAAACACTGCACAAATCGTCTTGAAATTGTCATTATTTAGTACGATGTCCTTCCTCTCAATAATAAGCGTTTGTGGCGTGAACTTAACTTCGCTGCGCGTTGGACATCCACATTTTGGCCGTTGTAAATGACGTTCTCGGTAGTGATTACTTGCGTTAAAATTTCTCTTTTTTTAGAATGCGGTACATCGAAGCCCGTGAGATATCACTTCCCCTGACAATATCATTCACTTTCCGCCCTTCACAAATAGATGGCAAGCGTATACATGCTGTTATGGCAAGCGTATACATGCCCTGATCTCGTTAGAAATGTTCTGTGTGAAAACCATGTTCGACACTGAAATGTCAGCAATCATACCAGTGACTGCTACATCACCGTAATAAAGAAAAAGGTGATTTAATATATGTTCTGATTCCTATATGACATGACAACGCATAAACGCTATTGAAATGTGTATATTTCATATATTAATGCAAAAAAACGCTCATCAGAAGTCGTCATTACACTTCATACAAAGTTTTTTCATACAGACAATCGGCGTCAAAATTGTTGAGACACTCTTATCCTTTAGAGTCGATTTCAAGCTCGGCGGCGCAAATGGACCCCTCCCCCGCACCCCCGGGACAATGTTGTGTTTTTCTGTTTTCTACAAGCCTTGTCGACAACGGTACAACATTGATTAGGGTGGGGGAGGGAGGGGTATCCCGGACACGTACTTTCTGGACAAGTTTTCTTTGCAAACAATGAATGTGTCGTTGCCAGTGTGCTCTGTTGGCAAGTGTCTCAACTAATTTTGTCGCCGATTGTCTTTTTCAGAAAACTTCCTTTATACCCTTTATACGGGCACCTATAGTCCAGTCTGTCCATCAATATGACCACATGAGTGAAAGACTTTTTACAGGTCTAAAAAATTGCGGATAGTTTATTATTCTCGTTTTCGAGCGTGAAAAATGCGTTGTCCTGTGCGAAGCGAAGATTGTGACGTAAGTGCAAAGGACCTATCACTTTTGCCTTCTTTAATACGCTATTTGTCAGTAGCGTTAAAGCATGGATTTGTTAAAGGGTTATGCCTCTAACTCCAATTCATCAGAAGAAGCCGATTTTGTTGGTCGAAGTGGTGTCGCAGATGAATGCGAAACAGACATGGTGGCTGTTACAGCCGGGGAACACATTTACTTTCCACGCTCAAAGTGCTATGTCGTTGCAAAAAGACTTTCCACCTTGTCGCAGATGCTTTGCAGAGCTGGTTTTGGTGGGAAATGAATGTTTTTGGGAGTAAAGAAACAATATTTCTCATTTACCACGAGTAACCACGAGTAACCGCGAGTAACCACAAGATTATTATAAAAAGATAATGTAATTATTCTACTTGTTAATTATGGTTACTCGTGGTTACTCGTGGCCACTCCTCCGCGGAGTTCCTAAAATCAGAGTACAGCACTGTTTGCTGCTCTTTTTTGTCCCAGGAGTTATAAACTGTCTTTTCTATTTATATTTCGCTCTTTTTCATGGGTCATATCCCTTGTAACAAGTTGAAATGGAATTATGTATGGTGAATTTCAAAAGGGAATGCTAAACGTCACGCAATGTTCCGAAAGTATCACTTTATTTCAAGGTATGTCAAATCCAAAACACTGCACAAATCGTCTTGAAATTGTCATTATTTAGTACGATGTCCTTCCTCTCAATAATAAGCGTTTGTGGCGTGAACTTAACTTCGCTGCGCGTTGGACATCCACATTTTGGCCGTTGTAAATGACGTTCTCGGTAGTGATTACTTGCGTTAAAATTTCTCTTTTTTTAGAATGCGGTACATCGAAGCCCGTGAGATATCACTTCCCCTGACAATATCATTCACTTTCCGCCCTTCACAAATAGATGGCAAGCGTATACATGCTGTTATGGCAAGCGTATACATGCCCTGATCTCGTTAGAAATGTTCTGTGTGAAAACCATGTTCGACACTGAAATGTCAGCAATCATACCAGTGACTGCTACATCACCGTAATAAAGAAAAAGGTGATTTAATATATGTTCTGATTCCTATATGACATGACAACGCATAAACGCTATTGAAATGTGTATATTTCATATATTAATGCAAAAAAACGCTCATCAGAAGTCGTCATTACACTTCATACAAAGTTTTTTCATACAGACAATCGGCGTCAAAATTGTTGAGACACTCTTATCCTTTAGAGTCGATTTCAAGCTCGGCGGCGCAAATGGACCCCTCCCCCGCACCACCGGGACAATGTTGTGTTTTTCTGTTTTCTACAAGCCTTGTCGACAACGGTACAACATTGATTAGGGTGGGGGAGGGAGGGGTATCCCGGACACGTACTTTCTGGACAAGTTTTCTTTGCAAACAATGAATGTGTCGTTGCCAGTGTGCTCTGTTGGCAAGTGTCTCAACTAATTTTGTCGCCGATTGTCTTTTTCAGAAAACTTCCTTTATACCCTTTATACGGGCACCTATAGTCCAGTCTGTCCATCAATATGACCACATGAGTGAAAGACTTTTTACAGGTCTAAAAAATTGCGGATAGTTTATTATTCTCGTTTTCGAGCGTGAAAAATGCGTTGTCCTGTGCGAAGCGAAGATTGTGACGTAAGTGCAAAGGACCTATCACTTTTGCCTTCTTTAATACGCTATTTGTCAGTAGCGTTAAAGCATGGATTTGTTAAAGGGTTATGCCTCTAACTCCAATTCATCAGAAGAAGCCGATTTTGTTGGTCGAAGTGGTGTCGCAGATGAATGCGAAACAGACATGGTGGCTGTTACAGCCGGGGAACACATTTACTTTCCACGCTCAAAGTGCTATGTCGTTGCAAAAAGACTTTCCACCTTGTCGCAGATGCTTTGCAGAGCTGGTTTTGGTGGGAAATGAATGTTTTTGGGAGTAAAGAAACAATATTTTCTCATTTACCACGAGTAACCACGAGTAACCGCGAGTAACCACAAGATTATTATAAAAAGATAATGTAATTATTCTACTTGTTAATTATGGTTACTCGTGGTTACTCGTGGCCACTCCTCCGCGGAGTTCCTAAAATCAGAGTACAGCACTGTTTGCTGCTCTTTTTTGTCCCAGGAGTTATAAACTGTCTTTTCTATTTATATTTCGCTCTTTTTCATGGGTCATATCCCTTGTAACAAGTTGAAATGGAATTATGTATGGTGAATTTCAAAAGGGAATGCTAAACGTCACGCAATGTTCCGAAAGTATCACTTTATTTCAAGGTATGTCAAATCCAAAACACTGCACAAATCGTCTTGAAATTGTCATTATTTAGTACGATGTCCTTCCTCTCAATAATAAGCGTTTGTGGCGTGAACTTAACTTCGCTGCGCGTTGGACATCCACATTTTGGCCGTTGTAAATGACGTTCTCGGTAGTGATTACTTGCGTTAAAATTTCTCTTTTTTTAGAATGCGGTACATCGAAGCCCGTGAGATATCACTTCCCCTGACAATATCATTCACTTTCCGCCCTTCACAAATAGATGGCAAGCGTATACATGCTGTTATGGCAAGCGTATACATGCCCTGATCTCGTTAGAAATGTTCTGTGTGAAAACCATGTTCGACACTGAAATGTCAGCAATCATACCAGTGACTGCTACATCACCGTAATAAAGAAAAAGGTGATTTAATATATGTTCTGATTCCTATATGACATGACAACGCATAAACGCTATTGAAATGTGTATATTTCATATATTAATGCAAAAAAACGCTCATCAGAAGTCGTCATTACACTTCATACAAAGTTTTTTCATACAGACAATCGGCGTCAAAATTGTTGAGACACTCTTATCCTTTAGAGTCGATTTCAAGCTCGGCGGCGCAAATGGACCCCTCCCCCGCCACCCCGGGACAATGTTGTGTTTTTCTGTTTTCTACAAGCCTTGTCGACAACGGTACAACATTGATTAGGGTGGGGGAGGGAGGGGTATCCCGGACACGTACTTTCTGGACAAGTTTTCTTTGCAAACAATGAATGTGTCGTTGCCAGTGTGCTCTGTTGGCAAGTGTCTCAACTAATTTTGTCGCCGATTGTCTTTTTCAGAAAACTTCCTTTATACCCTTTATACGGGCACCTATAGTCCAGTCTGTCCATCAATATGACCACATGAGTGAAAGACTTTTTACAGGTCTAAAAAATTGCGGATAGTTTATTATTCTCGTTTTCGAGCGTGAAAAATGCGTTGTCCTGTGCGAAGCGAAGATTGTGACGTAAGTGCAAAGGACCTATCACTTTTGCCTTCTTTAATACGCTATTTGTCAGTAGCGTTAAAGCATGGATTTGTTAAAGGGTTATGCCTCTAACTCCAATTCATCAGAAGAAGCCGATTTTGTTGGTCGAAGTGGTGTCGCAGATGAATGCGAAACAGACATGGTGGCTGTTACAGCCGGGGGAACACATTTACTTTCCACGCTCAAAGTGCTATGTCGTTGCAAAAAGACTTTCCACCTTGTCGCAGATGCTTTGCAGAGCTGGTTTTGGTGGGAAATGAATGTTTTTGGGAGTAAAGAAACAATATTTTCTCATTTACACGAGTAACCACGAGTAACCGCGAGTAACCACAAGATTATTATAAAAAGATAATGTAATTATTCTACTTGTTAATTATGGTTACTCGTGGTTACTCGTGGCCACTCCTCCGCGGAGTTCCTAAAATCAGAGTACAGCACTGTTTGCTGCTCTTTTTTGTCCCAGGAGTTATAAACTGTCTTTGCTATTTATATTTCGCTCTTTTTCATGGGTCATATCCCTTGTAACAAGTTGAAATGGAATTATGTATGGTGAATTTCAAAGGGAATGCTAAACTTCACGCAATGTTCCGAAAGTATCACTTTATTTCAAGGTATGTCAAATCCAAAACACTGCACAAATCGTCTTGAAATTGTCATTATTTAGTACGATGTCCTTCCTCTCAATAATAAGCGTTTGTGGCGTGAACTTAACTTCGCTGCGCGTTGGACATCCACATTTTGGCCGTTGTAAATGACGTTCTCGGTAGTGATTACTTGCGTTAAAATTTCTCTTTTTTTAGAATGCGGTACATCGAAGCCCGTGAGATATCACTTCCCTGACAATATCATTCACTTTCCGCCCTTCACAAATAGATGGCAAGCGTATACATGCTGTTATGGCAAGCGTATACATGCCCTGATCTCGTTAGAAATGTTCTGTGTGAAAACCATGTTCGACACTGAAATGTCAGCAATCATACCAGTGACTGCTACATCACCGTAATAAAGAAAAAGGGTGATTTAATATATGTTCTGATTCCTATATGACATGACAACGCATAAACGCTATTGAAATGTGTATATTTCATATATTAATGCAAAAAAACGCTCATCAGAAGTCGTCATTACACTTCATACAAAGTTTTTTCATACAGACAATCGGCGTCAAATTGTTGAGACACTCTTATCCTTTAGAGTCGATTTCAAGCTCGGCGGCGCAAATGGACCCTCCCCCGCACCACCGGGACAATGTTGTGTTTTTCTGTTTTCTACAAGCCTTGTCGACAACGGTACAACATTGATTAGGGTGGGGGAGGGAGGGGTATCCGGACACGTACTTTCTGGACAAGTTTCTTTGCAAACAATGAATGTGTCGTTGCCAGTGTGCTCTGTTGGCAAGTGTCTCAACTAATTTTGTCGCCGATGTCTTTTTCAGAAAACTTCTTTATACCCTTTATACGGGCACTATAGTCCAGTCTGTCCATCAATATGACCACATGAGTGAAAGACTTTTTACAGGTCTAAAAAATGCGGATAGTTTATTATTCTCGTTTTCGAGCGTGAAAAATGCGTTGTCCTGTGCGAAGCGAAGATTGTGACGTAAGTGCAAAGGACCTATCACTTTTGCCTTCTTTAATACGCTATTT
Organism: Montipora foliosa; assembly: GCF_036669935.1. NCBI lineage: Eukaryota > Metazoa > Cnidaria > Anthozoa > Scleractinia > Acroporidae > Montipora > Montipora foliosa. Next base: position 1,419 of record NW_027179451.1, on the reverse strand, counting down.
GTCAGTAGCGTTTAAAGCATGGATTTGTTAAAGGGTTATGCCTCTAACTCCAATTCATCAGAAGAAGCCGATTTGTTGGTCGAAGTGGTGTCGCAGATGAATGCGAAACAGACATGGTGGCTGTTACAGCCGGGGAACACATTTACTTTCCACGCTCAAAGTGCTATGTCGTTGCAAAAAGACTTTCCACCTTGTCGCAGATGCTTTGCAGAGCTGGTTTTGGTGGGAAATGAATGTTTTTGGGAGTAAAGAAACAATATTTTCTCATTTACCACGAGTAACCACGAGTAACCGCGAGTAACCACAAGATTATTATAAAAAGATAATGTAATTATTCTACTTGTAATTATGGTTACTCGTGGTTACTCGTGGCCACTCCTCCGCGGAGTTCCTAAAATCAGAGTACAGCACTGTTGCTGCTCTTTTTTTGTCCCAGGAGTTATAAACTGTCTTTCTATTTATATTTCGCTCTTTTTCATGGGTCATATCCCTTGTAACAAGTTGAAATGGAATTATGTATGGTGAATTTCAAAAGGGAATGCTAAACGTCACGCAATGTTCCGAAAGTATCACTTTATTCAAGGTATGTCAAATCCAAAACACTGCACAAATCGTCTTGAAATTGTCATTATTTAGTACGATGTCCTCCTCTCAATAATAAGCGTTTGTGGCGTGAACTTAACTTCGCTGCGCGTTGGACATCCACATTTGGCCGTTGTAAATGACGTTCTCGGTAGTGATTACTTGCGTTAAAATTTCTCTTTTTTTAGAATGCGGTACATCGAAGCCCGTGAGATATCACTTCCCCTGACAATATCATTCACTTTCCGCCTTCACAATAGATGGCAAGCGTATACATGCTGTTATGGCAAGCGTATACATGCCCTGATCTCGTTAGAATTGTTCTGTGTGAAAACCATGTTCGACACTGAAATGTCAGCAATCATACCAGTGACTGCTACATCACCGTAATAAAGAAAAAGGTGATTTAATATGTTCTGATTCCTATATGACATGACAACGCATAAACGCTATTGAAATGTGTATATTTCATATATTAATGCAAAAAAAACGCTCATCAGAAGTCGTCATTACACTTCATACAAAGTTTTTTCATACGACAATCGGCGTCAAAATTGTTGAGACACTCTTATCCTTTAGAGTCGATTTCAAGCTCGGCGGCGCAAATGGACCCCTCCCCCGCACCACCGTGACAATGTTGTGTTTTTCTGTTTTCGACAAGCCTTGTCGACAAACGGTACAACATTGATTAGGGTGGGGGAGGGAGGGGTTATCCGGACACGTACTTTCTGGACAAGTTTTCTTTGCAAACAATGAATGTGTCGTTGCCAGTGTGCTCTGTTGGCAAGTGTCTCAACTAATTTTGTCGCCGATTGTCTTTTTCAGAAAACTTCCTTT